>NC_134361.1:41441858-41599358 GCF_048569485.1 Anomaloglossus baeobatrachus
GTCTGTTTTACCCAGTGTTCTACAATTAAGTACATAATCATAAATGTTATTTCCTCTACCCAAGTGCATGACCTTACATTTATCTATTAAACTTCAATTGCCACTTCTCAGCCCAATCCTCCAATTTACATAAATCTCCCTGTAATATAAAATTATCCTCCTCTGTATTGATTACCCTGCAGAGTTTAGTATCATCTGCAAATATTGAAATTCTACTCTGCATGCCCCCAACAAGGTCATTTATAAATATGTTGAAAAGAAGCGGGCCCAATACTGACCCCTGTGGTACCCCACTATGAACTGAGACCCAGTCCGAGTACGTACCATTAATAACCACCCTTTGTTTCCTATCACTGAGCCCGTTTTTAACCCAGTTACACATATTTTCCCCTATCCCCATTATTCTCATTTTATGTACCAACCTTTTGTGTGGCACCGTATCAAAAGCTTTTGAAAAGTCCATATACACAACATCCACTGCATTTCCCTGGTCCAGGCTTGAACTTACCTCTTCATAGAAGCTGATCAAATTAGTTTGACAGGATCGATCCCTCATAAACCCATGTTGATACTCTGTCATAAGGTTATTTTTCTTGACATACTCCAGTATAGCATCTCTCAAGAAACCCTCAAGGATTTTACCAACCGTAGAGGTTAAACTTACCGGCCTATAATTTCCCGGCTCAGTTTTTGTCCCCTTTTTGAATATTGGCACCACATTTGCTATGCGCCAGTCCTGCGGTACCGACCCTGTTATTAAGGAATCTGAGAAGATTAAAAATAATGGTCTATCTATCACAGAACTCAATTCCTGTAGTACTCTGGGGTGTATGCCATCCGGGCCCGGAGATTTGTCAACCTTAGTGATTTCGAGGCGGCGGCATACTTCCTGCTGGGTTAAGCAGGTAATATTCAAGGGTGAATTTATGGTATCACTGGTCATGTCATCTGCCATGGCATTTTCTTGTATAAAAACCGTAGAAAAAAAGTCATTCAGCAGGTTGGCTTTACCCTCATCCCCTTCCACCATTTCACCAAGACTATTTTTAAGGGGGCCAACACTATCGCTTTTCAGTTTTTTACTGTTTATGTAGTTAAAGAATATTTTAGGATTATTTTTACTTTCTCTCGCAATGAGTCTCTCTGTCTCAAAATTAGCTAACTTAATTTGCTTTTTACATATTTTATTTAATTTTCTATAATTATATAATGCCTCATCACTACCTACCCTCTTTAATTCTTTTAAGGCTTTCTGTTTTTCTTTTATTGCTTCCCTTACAGCAATAATGCTCTCACAGAGTTCATACACAGACTATAAAATGACCTCATAATCCCCCACACACAGTATGATGTCCTAACAGTTCCCCTCACATAGTATGATGCCCCACAGTGACCCCCTCCACACAGTATGCTTCACCACAGTGGCCCACACACAGCATGATGCCCATAGTGACCCCACAGACAGTATGATGCCCCACAATCTGCCATGTGTGAACATTTGTAACGTCTTGGAGGTGGATTCACTGGGCCGTGCACTGGACTCCTCCAGTGAGGCAACCCGGAGCTAACCCCTATACAGGGACTGTCCGATTACCCCACCAGAGGGCCTAGATGCACGGTAGCCGGAACACTAAGGGTACGGGATCAGAGTCCTTCGGGGATCTTGTACGGGAATGTCTCTGAATCCAACGAGCACCGGAGGCCGGACGGATGCCTGGAACCGGATTCAGGTGCCGGGTAGGAACCGCAGACGGGGTCCGGGTCCAGCAAGACGTGAAGGCTGGTGTTACCAGGTGAAGTCAGGGATCGGTGACAGGTACAGGCTGACGGTAGATGACGGGATCCTCAGCAGACGGTCACCAGGAGACTTCCTGGGGAATCAGCAGTCAGGACCAGGTTAAGGTGGCAGGACGGGTTCTGCAGAAGAGACAGAGTTAAACGGAGGCAAGGCACAAAGGGACCTGAACACCTAGCTATGGGAACACGTTGATCAGGCACCGCCCCCATGGAAAGTAAGTCCTAATATACCCTGTACCTGTAATTGACCATATCCTGTTTCCGGGACGCTGGCCCTTTAAGAAGAGGTGAGTGAACGCGCGCACTCCCTAATGCGCATGCGCAAGTGTTATGATCCGGAACCATGGAAGACCTCCATAAATCATTGGTAAAAGGTGACAAGAGCATTGGCAACTAATCTGGCCGCCATCCCCTTACTAACCATCAACACTAGAAGTAGCCGATCGGTGAACTAACATCCTGTGCACCGCGAACCCAACCGGAGAACTAGCTATCCTAAAGAAGGAAAGATGAATAACTCTCTGCTTCAGAAAATAGATTGCCAAAGAATAGCAAGCCCCCCACATTCAAAGACTGTGGTGATATAGGAAAACACAATACACAGATAGATGATAGGTTTAGCAAAAGGTGAGGCCCTACTGACTAAATAGGACAGGATAGGAAAGGGACTGATGGTGGCCAGAGAAAATCCCTGCAAAAATCCAAAAACCTGATAGTACAAAAAGCCCTCAGATCGCTAGATCTGAACTCCGTCCTATACCAGGCGCTCTTGTCATACCAATGAACAGAAAGCAGGAATCATTACAAATTGAAGAAGCAACAAACACATGGACTAATAGGAGCAATACTCCAAACATAGCTGCAGGGAGCTTCCCAGCTAAGCAACTGAGAGGGAAGATCCCTGCATGCAAATAAACTGACAATAACCACAGTAAATGACAAACTCAGATAAGAGCAAAAAGAACCAAACAACAAATAAAGAGCCAAGCACTTATCTGGGGTAGATGTGGTCTGGAGAAGGATGAAGCAGGCTGGTGAACAAAGAACAACTGACATCCGGCATAGCCTGCTAGCAGACCAGGGTTTAAATAGGCAGAGAGTTAGCAATGGAAACACCCATTGCTCAACACACCTGATCTCTGTCCAAACCATTCCTGGCCACAAGAGGGAGCCTCACAGCAGCAAAAGCATAACTGACATTCACAACACGCGAGGCTTGTGTGCCGGAGACCAGAGCAGGAAGCGGTGCAGAAGATTCAGGGGAACCAGACAGAGTGTCCTGGGTCGCAGGGGGACGCCGAGAGCGGCGGGCAGATGGCACGGAGGAGGGAGAGTGAGGGGGGCAGCCGCGGGCAGAAGGACCGGGAACCGGAGCGGTAAGTGACAGACGTCACCGGGACCCGGGTAGCGTGACAACATTCCCCTAAGAATTGTTTGTGGGAGTCAGCATGATGTGGGAGGTGCTGTGGGTAATTGTAATGTGTGTGGGGGAATGTGGAGGAAGCATACTGTGTGTAGGGAACTGTGAGGACATCATAATGTATGTGTGGAGAACTGTGAGGATATCATGTTGTGTATGGAGAACTGTGAGGTAACTGTGTGAAATCTGTGAAAGCATCATACTGTGTGGGGGTCACTGTGGTGAACCATACTGTGTGGGGGTCACTGTGGGCATCATACTGTGTGGGGTGTACTGTCATGAATCATACTATGTGGAGGGATCATATGCTGTTAACTTGTTTTGTGGATTTTTAGTCCTCAGTATATTGCAGTAACAGCAAAGTGAATGAGATGTTTTCCCAACTCATTTACACGATGCCAAACAATACATTGACAAATCCATGACAAACTACCAAGTAACACATGCAGATTTTGATGCAGATTGGCAGGGAAATCCACAGCGGAAAATGTGAATGTACGGTACCTACTGACAGACGTAGCCCTCCAGTGATGGCGCTTCCAGACATATCTTTTTGTGACTCATTTTGTCTGATGATCTCATGAGCAGGGGCCGCTCTGGGGCCAGCGTCTGACGACCTCCTATCTGCATTTATATAATGCAGTCTCCCATATTTACCATCTCTTCCAGAAATTCCAGGTGGCCCCCAGAAAAAGGGGAATCCTCCGGGATTCTGCCATGGGGCAGGTATAGGGGCTGTGGAAGCTGCAATTACACCCAGGCCCCAACTACTTATAAATAACAAAGAAAAAAACAAATTGAAGGATTCAGCTCACCCGTTACGAGTCCATATTCAATGGTCAGTGCACAGGCAGATAGCAGGCCGGCTCATGGGTGAAGATTCTTTAAGGTTCAAATTAGGTTTTTGTCCAGCACCGTCCAATATATATCTTCAATCCACGAAAAACTTTTTCATTTAAAAATTATATTTTCATTGTGCATATTTTTAAAAAATGTTATCCTTTAAAAACACATGTCCATCCGTTCTTACGCGTTTCAAGCTCCTAGGACCTCGAAATGCGTAAGAACGGATGGACGTGTTTTTAAAGGATAAAACAAAATTTAAATATGCACAATAAAAATATGAATTTTTAAATGAAATAGTTTTTCGTGGATTGAAGATATATATTGGACGGTGCTGGACAAAAACCTAATTTGAACCCAACTACTTATGTCTTATTAATTCTTGGGTATTATAAATTGATGGCGTATCACTAGAACATGATGTCCCTTCATGGATCTGATCCTGAGAATAAAGGGGCTGCAGCGCTTAGGTAGTTATTCATCCCCTTCCTTCTCTTTTTTGAGATTACTCATCACATTCAACGTGGAAACAAAACAATAGAGAATTTTTAATTTGATGTTTTCTGTTTCCTTAAAAGTAATGAATGTAACACAAACTCTGCTCTTCTGCAGGAATACAAGGGTTAACATAACAAGGCAATCTCATTGGAAGGGGCTATTTTACCGCCCGGACAGTTCTCGTTAATTCAGCCCCTCTACACACTGATTGTGTACTCCTTCTTCATTGGCTGATGCTGTGACTCCGCGGTTTTTGGGTATTCTCCTTCACGTGTCACTTGGAGATATTCTTGCGATGGAGGAGTGTTTCACATTTGGACTGGCCGCTTCCTTTCATTGCTGGTTTTTCTGCTTGATCCCTAAAAAGGTTCCTTCCTTTCAAAGGGAACAGGTATGGCGGTCCATATGATGATCATAGTGGACCAAACCCATAGGTTTTGGTGGGAGTGAACCACTGCTAGATGGGGAGGGTCTCTAGGTGCCCTCATACCATTTGTATTTCTGTTGTTGTAATGGGATAGTATAGATGGAACAGGTGCGTCTGGACTGACCCTAAAGCGAACTTTACACGCTGCGATATCAGTACCGATATCGCTAGTGTGGGTACCTTCCCCCATCTGTTGTGCGACACGGGCAAATCGCTGCCCGTGCCACACAACATCGCCCGGACCCGTCACACGGACTTACCTGCCCGGCGACGTCGCTGTGACCGGCGAACCGCCTCCTTTCTAAGGGGGTGGTTCGTTCAGCGTCACAGCGACGTCACAGCTGCGTCACTAAACCGCCGGAGGTAGTCAGGGCGAGTAAGGTAACGGTTCTCGTGGCTCCGGTTCAGCAGTCACTGAGTACTAAGGATGGACTGGGTCCTGCAAACCGATTCACACCAACTCTATTAAAATAATGTATCTCTTTTAATGCTGCCAGTGCATGAGAATCACTGAGAGCACAGCAGGTACGGGGTTAATCAAATGCAGTTTGGGTTTCAGTGATGAGGTGTGAATTGTGCAAAGGTGTGATTGTGATTGATGTACAAGGGAGACCAAAGGGGTATTTCATTAGAGTTTCCCACCAGTATGGGGTCAATCTGCCAGCAGGAGGGGAACTGTCCAGTTGTGCAAGTGGGCACTTAGAAAACCAAAGCAGAAGTACAGAGCTTGTGACCACGAGGTGCCATCCGGTTGTGCAAGTGGGCACTATGAAGACGGGGCCCTGAACTACAGTGCTAAAGACCAGGAGGGGCCATCCAGTTGTGCGAGTGGGCACTATGAAGATGAGGGCCTGAACTATGATGCTATAGACCAGGAGGGGCCATCCACTTGTGCAAGTGGCCACTTTGAAGACGAGGGCCTGAAGTACAGTGGTAGTGACCAGGAAGGGCCATCCAGTTGTGCAATTGGGCACTATGAAGACAAAAGCCTAAAGTATGGTGCTAGTGCAAATAGGCACTATGATGACAAGGGCCTAGTATGGTGCTAGTGCAAATAGGCACTATGATGACAAGGGCCTAAAGTACAGCACTGGTGACGTGGAGGGGAACTATCCAGTTGTGCGAATGGATACTGTGAAGATGTAGGCCTGAAGTACATAGCTAGTGATGAGGAGGAGCCATCCAGATATGCGAGTGGGCAATCTGTGAACAAGGGCCTTAAGTACAGCAAGAGTGGTGCGGAGAACGGACTGGTGTGATAGTGTGAGCCACATGGAGAGACACTGGGCCGAGGGGTAAAAGAGGCCTAAAGTGACAGCCTATCATTAAGGCAATTCCAAGTCTAGTGAGTACAGAGACGGTCCGGTGTCGGCCTACTGAGTGGCGAGTCCAGAGATTGTCCATCGCTTGTGTAAAGTTACTACTGGAATGCAGTGTTCCGGCTACAAGTGTCTCCATATGAAAAGTCAACAATAAAGAGTTGTCTGTCTCTTTCCTGTTGAATCGGTCTCTTATTGGGGAGCAAAGTATATGCTTGGTCCTCAATGCTGAGAGTCTCGTTCCCTCTCTTACAGGAATAATTATGTATAGGAGGGGGACTAGTCTCCCAATAGCAAGTATCGAAGGAAAGGAGGATCAAACATGGTGAATTCTAACATGATCGAAGCTTTGCCCTCCTGGGAGATAATCTGTTGTCAGAGGACTCTATCTCTTGACAACACAAGTATGCTCGGTCAAGCTGAGCATGCATATGTACGAGAGGAATATGCTAGTTATCTAAGGCATATAGACAAGCACTTTATGTGTTCATCTGGCTGAGCCAAGCATGTGCCTGTACCGGGGAGTCGGGAGTGATAGTTGTCCTATAGCTCAGTGCTAATGATCACCTATATTATGTGATATGTATACAGATACCCTGAGGCGGCTTCCCGACCGTCGTCTAGACTGCAGAAGCTGATGTTGGCCTTTTGAAGTAGCGTTGGGATGGGGGGCTGGGTCCTTTCAGGTGAATTCCAGGTGTCCCGGTGGTGTCTGGATCGCATCCTTCGAGGGTTAGTGAAGAAGAATAAACTTTTTCCCATCCTCTCATCACTAGACAAACAGCCCTCATGTTCTAATAACGCAGCTCCTAATTGCTTCCTATGCGACTACAGGCAGAATAAACTCCGCGTGACTACCCGACGCCGCACTGCACCGTGCTCACTACAGCAGGACTCACTGTGCCAACTCTGCCGTCACCGGATGACAACACTGACCCCGCACTAACGCTGATTATTTCACGTGAGGCCATCTCACACGCCTTGTCACATGGAGATACTCGCCGTACCACGATGGAGCACGCTTGATGCTGCATGCTCACACTCGCAAACAGTGCCTATGTTATCATCCATCAATGGGTATACAACTCACCTGCATAATTCAGAGGTGGAATGAACACAGATTTTGGGACCATATAAATTGGCCTATATAGAAGTTGCTCGGCGCTCGTTAATAAACACAACTCTACTAACAATCATTAACAGAGTTTTCCGCTTTCAGCGCTTTTTCCACGTTGAGCAAATTGGACTGCAAACGCTTGCAGTAATGTAAAATAACAAAGCCAGAGTCACAAGCCGCTGAGGTCAGTGATTGACTGCAGCGGTTATGCACGCTGTCAACATGATGTCACCGTTGCAGCCAAAGCACAGAGACTGGAGTAGCAGCCTAGACCCAGGGAGGGTGAGTGCTATTTGGCTTGGTTATCCAAAAGGTTCACGTATTTCTGACCAATTTCGGTACAATTAGACTAAAATTGGTGTGTGTATGTGACGCCCCTGGACTATCAGGTCGTCACAGGGTACCGCACAAGCTGCCCTTCCATGCAGTATCCACCTCCCTCTTGGTTCTGGGTCCCCAACTAAATGGTGTTTACTCCAACAGCAAATCAAATCCTAGATACACCCTGCACCACACCCACCAGACACACCAGTGGACGGCTTGAGTGGAATAGTGTCGCCCACTTGGGGGGTCAAGGAGGGGAATTGAGGAGTATAGTCTGTCTGTGAGTGAGAGAGGGTTGGGAAGGAGCCCTCGAGCTGTGAGGAGCTCAGAGGAAGTCTGGAGTGGTGACTCCTGAAGTAACTGTCTAGGTTGCAGATGGTGGTCTGGGCCTAGAGGAGTCGAACCCCCGGTTGCAGGGGAATGTGGCGAGGTGCTTGAACCCGTCAAGAAGGACGGCTGGCAGCCTAGCACTATCACCGGTCCAGGACAGAGGGCACGACGGGGTACACGGACCCTAGGTTGGGAAGTAGCTTCAGGCAACCTGACAATTCACCTGAGGAGAACAGAGCTTTTATGATCTGTTCCCACCCACTCCAGAATCAGAGCATTAGTTCCACGAGGGGGATAGGACTTTCCAATCCAAAACGGTCCAGAAAATCCCAAGCGTGAGCCCTGAGAGCAAGCTCCCATACTTAGCAATAGTAGGGAGCGGGGCCGGCTAGTTCAATGCTACCGGGCCATTAAGTCGAAGTCAAACTAAGTGCCAGGAGGCAGGTCATGGATCACCAGGCAGCACCATTGGGGACGGGACCCGGACGAGTTCCCCTCAGTGGCAGCGGTACCCAGAGACTTGGTTTACCCGGTTGTCAGTGTCTGCTTATGAACTGAGTGAGTATGAGACTGACCCCTGCACCTCACGGCACCCCTCTCCGAGTCCCGGGGCATCCCCCTACCCGTGGAGGGTTACAACACCTTGCTGCTGTCGCAGGCAGAGGAGGGGACGCTGCGCTCACCCACTGCTCGGGTCCGGCTGCTGCTGCTGCTCGGTGGTGGCTCGAGCGGTGGGCCGGATCCCGGGGACTCGAGCGGCGTTCCTCGCCCATGAGTGAAAGAGGGGTTGGTGTGTGGTTTGGGGATATTGTCCGTGACGCCATCCACGGTTGTGGTGAAGTTGTGACACCACCGCTGCTCTGGATGGGGATCCCGGGAGCGATGACAGGGAGCAGCTTGGATCTTGGTTCTCCCCTCCATGGGTAGGGGGGTTGGTTGTCCCGGGGCCCCGGTGAGGGGTTTTGGGGATGACAGGCGGGTTACGGGGCCTGGTGAGGTGCAGGGTCGCGGGGGCAGCGCTGTGCCGCACAGTACGGTGGTACTCACTCAGCCAGTAATTTACACGGAGTCTCTGGTCAAACAAACGGCCGGATGGACGGGTCCCACAGACGGCTGCGGTTGTTCTCCTCCCGGTAGGTTGATGGTGACTGCCTTTCCCTGCACCTGTGTTGTGTTTACGGTTCCAATGGCTTCCCACCGGTAACCCGCTCCCCAGCTTGGATGGATGCTGAGGGAGCCCCTTTTGCCCGCAGGCTCTGGCACTAGGAACTGTAGCCTTGGCGGTGACTGTGTTTCCCTTTACGGTGTGAGCTGTTGCCTTCAATCGGGTCTTGACTGCTGGGAAACCCCGGAGGTTCCCTTCGCTAACGGATTTGACCAGTTTTAGCCTGGTCGGGGTCCGTAGGCCCTGCCGAATGGTGCTGGCTTCTCTTCACTCCCCGATCTGGCACCGGCGGGCCACCGCCCGTTCCCGGTCCTTACGGTTCACTCCAATCAGCCTCTCCTGCAGACGGTCACCACCGTCTGCCAACCTTGCTGTACGTGCCCGGGCCACACACCCGGACACAGTCCGGCTGCTCTTCTACCACTCCACTTCCAACACTCGTCTAGCACCTCTTCCCGCCTCCAGGACTGTGTACTCCTCAGTGGGCGGGACCAACCGCCTGGCCCACCCCCTGGTGTGGACATCAGCCCCTAGAGGAAGGCAACAAGGATTTGTGTTTGACCTAGGTTTGCCTAGCCGGGGTGTGGGGTGTGTTGGTGTAGTACCTGTGACGACCTGGCTTGTCCAGGGCGCCACACTGCCCCACTTCATCACCCCGGGTACTCCCAGCGGCACCGGCAGTACTCCCCATATTACCGTACACCACGGGGGGCGTCAGGAACTACATATCAACTCCCCTGTAAATATCCTCCCCTTACATTTGAGTGGCCGCACGACCCCCGGGTCTGGAGACCCTTGAGCCACAGCGAACCCGGATCCGAGCAGCTCGACTGCTTCCACAGGGGCGGCACATGTAAACGGCCATTCCATCTACTTGAAATCTGTCTGACCTGCAAGAATATTGATCTGACGTCTGATGGGCTTAATTTTGGTTTATATTGCATGATTATTGGGAAAACGGCTCCTACGAACACCGGTTTCGTTCAGGGTGAACAGGAGGCTGATCGCCCTACAAATGAGTAAAACTCTTGATCATCAGGTGAAATGATTTTTAAAGTGGTTGTCCAGGCTTATGACTGCAGACTTGTGAATCCTCACAATGCGCAGTGTGCATGCTGTCAGGATCCTCCATAGAGGCCACAGCTGCTTCCACCGTCTCTGATCACCACCCCACTTTACCCTGCACACAACACTCCTTTTCCCTATCTTGGGTCACGTTAATGTTCGTTACCTACTCCCAGTCCATTTTCTGCCCTCTTACACACCTACGCCTCACTGCTTGGAAGCCTAACTTCGCTGAAAGCTCTTCTTCTTTCTCCTACCTCTTTGTCCATCTACTGGTCACTGTACAGGAGTCATCCCTACTCTTGAGCCTCAATCGGGGACATCACTTTTTTTCGGATGGTCTGGGCTTCCTGCTGAATTAAAAGGACACATTCTTAATGGTAGCCCTTATTGGGCATATTCACATGTAGCAAATTTGATGAGTTTTTTCCATGAAAGTCAATGGCCAAAAAAAACACAGTGTAAGTTTTGATTAGTTTTGGTGGGTTTTTTTTGCATTTTTTTTTGTGCTAAGACAAATATTATATATATCTGCATCTACTTTAGAAAACACTCAATCCCTGAATATCATTTTGTATAGAACTCTCAAATCGGAGCATTGTGGATAATTCCTGCACAGACCAGCAGAGGGCTCCGCAGATGTATTTCGTGCTATGTCGGCGTCCCGGCTCCACCGGCTCCTTACCTCATCCAAGCCACAGCCCTGATACCTATGGTCCCGGGAACCTGGACTTCGCTTCATATTAATAATGTGCTTCTTGTTAATTATTTTTTTGTTGGCTTCGGTTTGGTATTTTATCTTGTGTTCTGATATAATTGGTATTTATTTCGGAATGAGATATGACCAAACGCGGTATTTGTTCTAGATACAAACTGGTTTTTGTTGGGTAAGAACATATATATTTCGCACCTAGCCTGGAAATTCATAGGGTCTCGGCATGTCTCCTGTGGAATTTGCAAAACTATGATAGACATTTTTCCGATTCCTCTGAGACAGCGTCTTTCACTAGGGGCTATATGGTTATTTATCTATGGAAAATGTACATTGTGATCCGTTTATTCCAACCTCATCTAGACCTATAAGAAGCCGGTTTCTCATTTACACATTCTGGATTATCAGATGATTGTAAAATCTCAAACCTTAACGTTCTTTTATTTTTTATCTAGCCCCCCAAACTTGTGCTAAACTTATTCTTAATATATCATTATAGCAGTCACAGCTCCATAACCCCTTCATATTGTTTAGTAGTCCAACTCCTTTAAATACTAACATTTTTGCAGGCTGTTGCTCACCACTAGAGGGAACAGTGTTGCATACAGTTAATACAGTGAACTCAATAATAAAGCAGTATGCGGTAAACTCCTGTGCTCCCTCTAGTGGTGAGCCGAAGAATTTTGTAATTTAAATTTTTAAGCAGCTGTACCAAGATTTTAGGTTATTCACTATTAGCCACCATGAATCCCAAGAAGGGGGTCTTGAGTTTTCGATTTAAATGGAGCCACATTCAAGAATGGGCGCCCAGAGACTTTTAGTAGTGGCTCCATTTAAAATCTATGGGCCAGATGGAGATAATCAAGCTCTTCTTTTAAATATTCGTAGGCTACTACAATCAGACTTGGGACCTTTAACCTCAATTCTCCAAGTCCGTGTAAGCCATATTGGTGGATTGATGATAAATTTCAGTCTTGGTACAAGCCCTTTGATAGTCACTCACATTGGATGTGTCACTAGGTAACTATTAGGATAGCGGGGGACAGGGGCTGTAATGCTGTCCTTCACACTAGGGGTCCCTAGGCTATCCCTAACCTTGGGCTTACTCCTAATGGTGGAGATGCTTGAGTCCGGCTCCTGGTTATACTCCTGAACAATACTACTCTGATACCCCCTTCCCACCAGGGAAGGACAGGGCAGAAGTGTGATGGAAAACAGATAAAGACAGACAAGGGAAAACCAAAACTCTGACACACTGCACACACAGCAATAGACAATGAGAGACTCAGGAGTAAATCAAGAGCAGGAAGGCAATAGCAAAAAGGTAACAAGGGTTAACTCCGCAACTGGATTCAGTAACAAATATAACAATCACCTGGGTCTAGTCTGGATCACAACACCTCCCTAGACCAGCTAAGGTAAACTATAGCTGGCATAGGTGAAAGAATCTAGCCAGTATATATAGGAGGGGAGCAGATGTGACTGGCTTCCCCACAACATGTGATCAAAGGAGACTAACAAGCAGACTTGCAGAGATCAGCTCCTGCTAGCCTGCCTATGAATTACCACTCTGCAGGTAAGTAGAGTAGATCACAGACACCAGAGAAGTTATGAGTTGGAGTGTCAGAATTTGTAGTCTTAACAGAACCTGACGCCGCCATGACAGTCGGTGAAGTTCGTAAAAATCTCCGTGTGACAGGATGATTATGTACTTTGTGATTGATGTCAAAATATTTTGGTAAGGCTCTGTTCACATTAGTGTGGTCCTTTACAACAGAACTCATGTTGTAGTGCTAGATCCATCGTTGTGACTGCACCCAATGGATCTCGCTAACCCATAATGTGGTCTGTTGGCATCTGTCGCAAAATGGGAACCGTTGCGTTTCATAGTGCTGCTTGTAGTGCTATTTTTATAATCAAATATGACATAGCCCCCTGTCAAGCCTCTTAAAGAAGATTTGTCACTTGCCATAGATAAGTATTGATGTAAATGTCCCTTTTCTCCTGAATCCAACGATGTTTCTCTTCTGTTCCTGCGCCTTTCTGTTCATGAGATATGGCCGCTTCTTCCCTGTATATAAATCTATTCTTGTTAGTCATTTGGGCGTGATCCTCAAGAAAACGCCCACAGAGAAGAGTTGAGGACCATGCCCACTTGGCTAAAAAAGCTAGATTGATTTATAGGGCCATATCTCAGGAACGGAGAGGCGCAGGAACCAAAGGAAAACATCGCCGGATTCAGGAGAACAGCGGCAATTACACCAGGTAATAAAAATACATATTTATGGCTGATGACAGATACTCTTTAATGCAAAGATGTGAACTGAGCCTTACAGTCTTTGCCTTTGGGGAGGCAGCAAATATTTCTAACCCAATCATCTTTGACATAGTTAATGGGGCAATTAGTTGAATTGTTATTTTTTTTAGAAAATCATGTGTCGCCCTGGGCAAGCCAGGGGACACAGGTCACAACACCACCACACCCCACACTCCAGGTAGGCACATCTGCTAACCAGAAATCCTTGTTGCCTTCCTCCAGGAGTCTGTTGATGCACACCAGGGGGTGGGCCAGGCGGTTGGCTCCACCCACCAAGGAGCTCACAACTCTGGAGGCAGGAAGTTACCAGGCAGAACTGTCAGGGAGGAGGAAGTGGAAGGAGTGAGGAGTAGCCCAGGCAGGGGCTAGAGTAAACAACCAAGAAGTGAAAGTGGAGGAAAGAAAAGGAGTAAAGGAGGAAAGCAAGAAGAGGTGACAGCGCAGAGAGTGTGCAAAGCCTGAGAGCCCAGCTTTGTGTAGGGCTAGAACAGCAAGGTCAGCGACGGCGGTGACTGTCCGGAGGGGGACCGTTTGGAGGTTCCTGGAAGGACCCCGTTGGCTGTGTGCCCGGTGGTCTGGAGCAGTGTTCCGAAAGACAGTCAGCACCAGGGCAGGGGCCTCTCGGACCCCGGCAAGGCTAGGAGTCGCCAAATTTGCCAAATCCGTCAGTGAAGGGGACGTAGATTCCCCCAACAACCAAGTCCCGATTGACGGCAACAGCCCGACCATTACAGGGGAGACACCGCTACCGCCAGGGCACCAGTTTCCCCAGGGCCAGCGCCTGCGGGCAAAGTGTAGAGCTCCTCCGGCCCAGATTGCAGTCGGGGAGCGGGTAACCGGAGGGAATCCACCGCTACCATCAGTCAACACAGGTGCAAGGAAGAGAGACATCACCGTCACCTACCGGGAGTGCAGGTGCAGCCGTCTGTGGGACCGTCCTACCAGCCGTTTGGTTTACCGTACAAACTGTGTCCAAGTTTCAGGCTGAGTGAGTACCACAGTGCCGCAAGGCACAGCACTGCCCCCGCGTCCCTGCACCCTCCAGGCCCTACACTTCACATCTCTTCACTGGTCCCCGGGATCACCAACCCCTACCCACGGAGGGGCAACACAACACCTGGCTGCTCCGTATCACCATCCCCGGGACCCCCACACCGAGCAGTGGTGGTGCAATCACCACAACCGTGGGTGGCGTCACGAATTATAACAATCCCCACACCCAACAAACACCCCCCTTTCACTCACGGGCGAGGAGTGTCGCTCGAGAAACCCCGGGATCCGGCCTACGGCTCGAGCCACCAGGAGCAGCTGCCGGACCCGAGCAGAAGGGGTGAGCGCGGTGTGCTGACACCCTCCTCCCCGCCCGCGACAACTTGGCGTCACGAACAGGATCTTACCGCTCTGCCGTCTGGTAGAGGTGCGCCTTGTTACCGCCGGAGGTATCCGGCAGAAAAATTTCAGAAGCCGCCATCTTTGGCGCGAAAAGTTCCCGCTCGAGCGTCTTCTCGAGCAGTAGAGGCGCGAAGGCCAAAACCCCGCCCCGAGAGAGGAGGGGCCGGAAAGAGCTAAGGGGGACGCGATGGCGGCCGGCCGCATGTAGCTGCAGCTATAGAAGCAGGGACGCCAGGACCCTGCGGCCATTGACTGGTTCCTGGAAGAGGCCGCTGCTAAAGATGCTGAGTCCGACCAACAACACCGTGGTCCCCGCGCCCGGCATGGCGGCGTGGGTGGAAGTCCGGACCGCCCAGCTAAGCAGCCGTCTGCAGGTCCGCATGCAGCTCCTCCTGGAGGAGTGGGAGGCCGACATGGTGGAAGCGGTGGCTGCTATGCGGAGATGCGAGGTGGAGGAAGATTTGGAGGAACGGGTACGAGACCCACGTCCCTGTATTCCCGAGGGATCGGCCGCTGCGGCTGAGGGGCCCGGCCTACGCCCGTTCACCCTGCTGCCTCTCCCGCTACCCGCGTTAGCTGCTGCTGCCCCGCCACTAGGCCCGCTACCACCACCACCGGTAGCGGTACCCTGCCAATCCGCCCCGGCGGACCGACCTGCAGCAGATGCTCATGACCACCCTGAACCGCTTCTATGGAAGAAGCCAAAGGCTGAGCCCGTCAGCAAAGATGCACCGGAGGCACGGCGGGGATGCAGCTGCCAGGAGGCAGAGGAGGCCATGTCACAGCGGGGTCCCTCATTACTGAAGGTTCCGGTCGTAGCCGACACGGAGGGACTCTGGCTGGGTCCGTCCCCCGCACACGCTGAACCGGAGCAAACAGAAAGTACTCCCGGCTGGGAGCGGCGGCAACAGCAGCTGCGCAGGGAGATCGATGCCCGAGAGGGGTGTAGAGCGGATGTGCATGCCCGCATGAATATGGAAGAAGATCGCCTGCAGCGAGCTACCATTGGGGTCCAGAGCGGTGCACCGTGTGAAGGTGGCACTAGAGCCCCACGAGTGAGAATGGACTGCTGAGCCGCAAAAGGCAGCGGAGTGTCGCTGCGCAGTCCCCGTTGGGACCACCTGCTTGTTTGAAAAGTTTGAAAGTTTGGAAAAGATGATGAAAAATGATTATCCGAGTATTCATCTGATTGTCTGCTGTGATTTGCAACCGGCTGGAGCCGGCACCGTTGTCCCCGTGGGGACCGTTTAAAGTTTAAAAATGCATGGGAACTATCCATGGACAAGCCCGTGAACTCTGCAGGGCAACCACAAACGTTAGTGGCTTGTAAATATGTTGGGTACCGTTACCGTTTCCGCAGGCCGCCTCCGGAGAGGCAGGTTGGAGGGAGGGCCCTGAGCAGAGCAGGCTAGGGCCCAGCCACCAAAGGAATCGGTGGCTACCCTCTGGAGGGGAAGGACAGATCCCGCTCGGGTACCGTGTGCTGGACTGTGGGTCAAGGGGTGCTGCCTGGGTTTTAGGGGCAGCATCAGGGCCAGGTTACTTGGGTGGGAGAGAGCGGAAACCGTGACCGTCTACCGTTGAAACGTTAAAAGTAAAATGTGCCTCCCGTCTTGGGAAGAATTTATTAAAAATGTTATGCATGTTTGTTTAACCCTGTTATCCCCTTTTTACAGAAAAATAAAACCGGTGTAGGACGGCAGCCCGCGGACGGTCTGCGTTTTGCTAAGGGGGAATGTGTCGCCCTGGGCAAGCCAGGGGACACAGGTCACAACACCACCACACCCCACACTCCAGGTAGGCACATCTGCTAACCAGAAATCCTTGTTGCCTTCCTCCAGGAGTCTGTTGATGCACACCAGGGGGTGGGCCAGGCGGTTGGCTCCACCCACCAAGGAGCTCACAACTCTGGAGGCAGGAAGTTACCAGGCAGAACTGTCAGGGAGGAGGAAGTGGAAGGAGTGAGGAGTAGCCCAGGCAGGGGCTAGAGTAAACAACCAAGAAGTGAAAGTGGAGGAAAGAAAAGGAGTAAAGGAGGAAAGCAAGAAGAGGTGACAGCGCAGAGAGTGTGCAAAGCCTGAGAGCCCAGCTTTGTGTAGGGCTAGAACAGCAAGGTCAGCGACGGCGGTGACTGTCCGGAGGGGGACCGTTTGGAGGTTCCTGGAAGGACCCCGTTGGCTGTGTGCCCGGTGGTCTGGAGCAGTGTTCCGAAAGACAGTCAGCACCAGGGCAGGGGCCTCTCGGACCCCGGCAAGGCTAGGAGTCGCCAAATTTGCCGAATCCGTCAGTGAAGGGGACGTAGATTCCCCCAACAACCAAGTCCCGATTGACGGCAACAGCCCGACCATTACAGGGGAGACACCGCCACCGCCAGGGCACCAGTTTCCCCAGGGCCAGCGCCTGCGGGCAAAGTGTAGAGCTCCTCCGGCCCAGATTGCAGTCGGGGAGCGGGTAACCGGAGGGAATCCACCGCTACCATCAGTCAACACAGGTGCAAGGAAGAGAGACATCACCGTCACCTACCGGGAGTGCAGGTGCAGCCGTCTGTGGGACCGTCCTACCAGCCGTTTGGTTTACCGTACAAACTGTGTCCAAGTTTCAGGCTGAGTGAGTACCACAGTGCCGCAAGGCACAGCGCTGCCCCCGCGTCCCTGCGCCCTCCAGGCCCTACACTTCACATCTCTTCATTGGGCCCCGGGATCACCAACCCCTACCCACGGAGGGGCAACACAACACCTGGCTGCTCCGCATCACCATCCCCGGGACCCCCACACCGAGCAGCGGTGGTGCAATCACCACAACCGTGGGTGGCGTCACGAATTATAACAATCCCCACACCCAACAAACACCCCCCTTTCACTCACGGGCGAGGAGTGTCGCTCGAGAAATCCCGGGATCCGGCCTACGGCTCGAGCCACCAGGAGCAGCTGCCGGACCCGAGCAGAAGGGGTGAGCGCGGTGTGCTGACACCCTCCTCCCCGCCCGCGACAATCACACTCAAAGCTTTTGCATCAGCTTTTCTATCTGGCCTCAAGCCTCCGGGTAATATATAAATACAACTGTATGGTTTGTATTCAGAAGTGTGCTCTGGAGAAGGATGGAAAATCGGTTCTCCACAGTAAACAAGATTATCTTCTCTCCCTGGGAAAAAAAAGCTTTGCTGATGGCGGCCCCTTCAATATTAGACATTGTCAGGAGGCCTGGCCTGGCTTCACGTCAAAGCTGCTGTCACCTGTCGACCGCTTAGCTTTGACAAGTGGCCCTCGTTGACGTGTTGCAGATACACCGCCAGCTTGGGTGGTGGATTATAAATTGTCGGCCTCCACATAGGAGGTGCTGATACTGTTTACACTCCTGCCACACATGGTCATTGTTTGGTTCTGGGTGGTTTCTGACCTTTGGCTTGATACTAAAGGGACAGGTCACAGTTTGGAGATACTTCTGTGTGAGGATGCCTGTCACCAAGTATGTCAGTCCACACTGGTATCACAGAGTAGATTGTACATTGCTTATAAATGTCCACAAACATACTTTAGCCCTGACAATGGCTGGAGGAATATCTGGTGGTGACGTGTCCTACACACTAGATGGTCAATTGGTTCCTCTAAAATTAGTGGGATCTACTGTGTTTGGTCACCTTTAGATGTTGATCTAAGGTCAAAATTCTGAAGAACATTCAGTAGATCTATGAGGCTCAGGTCATACTTATATCAAAGGCCATCAAGTTTTCCATAAATAGTGTTTCATCCTTAACCATTTCTGCTGTCAAAAGTGATGGAAATCTCAGAAAACACAACAGAGACACTAAATTCCTTGAAAGCCTCATGCACATGTCAAACCTGAGTGCACAGGGCAGGTATGGAGGCCGAGAAAGTCCCTACAACGAGGGGTAGCCGCCCAATCTGCCATCATTTTGGGCTGCTATGATGCATTACATCCCCTGCTGGAAAATTCCTATATCTAAAATTGGTCTAATATTAACCTATAGGTTATGATGTGCAGGTGACTAAGGAATGGCTGACCTTGGGCCCCTACCTGACCATTCCACCCCGTAGTCAACCGTAATTCCCTTCCCAAAGAATGACAAACACGAGACTTTATTGGAAAATTTGGGCCACAACAGGCTTTTATTGCAGTAATTTACAACATAATATACCATAACCATGAAAGAAGAACAGGTCTATGAAAAACGAACCACAACATTTGGCGCCATCCCTCACGCCTCTTTGCCCTGAACTGCATCGCACCGATTCAGGGGCCGTCCTGCTTGATGGCGCCCCACATAAAATTGTCCCTCTGAGACCTTGGCTTAGTAGAGACTCCCAAATGTTTCCAACCATTTTAAACATAACAGGAGGAGAGGGGAGTAGGAAATTAACCAACTGTGAGTCCCCCACTCTGCTTCCTCCACACCACCAAATGGCCTTCAAAAGACCCGCTGCCATGACATCCATGCTAACCCTGCAAACACAAAGCAAAATTGTGACGCCCCAATCTATGGCCCAAATGATAAGATAAGGGTGGGTGGGTAATATACGCTGATCCATCAACGAAAGTGCCCCAATCCCCACCCTGCGCACCTTATATACCCCGAACTCTATGCCAATCAGGTAAGACCCCAGATGGGGCCAACCTCTGACCCCACCCTATAGATTTGAACAGATCACCACCCTTTGAGCCTGCAAATCGCCATTTTAACTTCCAAAAAACCCCATGTTAAATCCCATAAACTAACTGGGGCCTAGCAGACATCCTAGTGATGGGGCCCTCCCTTTTAGCCCCCTTTGGGACCCCAGTACGGGCCCTACTGTATTGCGGATCTGTCCAGGGTGGATTATTGAATTGCTCTTTTCTCATGGTTCTGTGGGCCAGCTGCCTGCTCCGGCCCATAGTCTCCTGGGCTCCTTGGGTCACAATGGCGCATGTGTGACGCCCTGGGCAAGCCAGGGGTCACAGGTCATCACACCACCACACCCTACACCCCAGTTAGGAACACCAAGGCTACCAAAATCCTTGTTGCCTTCCTCCAGGGGCTGATGTTCACACCAGGGGGTGGGCCAGGCGGTTGGCTCCGCCCACCGAGGAGTACACAGCCCTGGAAGCGGGAGAACCAGGCAGTCTAGTGAGGGAAGTGAAAGTGAGAGGAAGTAGTAGTGGAGCTAAAGCGAAAAGCTGAAGTAACAGAAAAGGAGTAAAAGTGAGAGTAGTAAAGCCTGAAGTTGGTCCGGCTGTGTGCAGGACAGTGTCAGCAAGGTCAGCAACGGCGGTGACAGTCTGGAGGGGGACTGCTCGGAGGTTGCTGGAAGGACCGCGGACGGGTAGTGGCCCGGCGGTCTGGAGCAGTATACAAAGAACAGTCAGCACCAAGGCAGGGGCCTCTCGGACCCCGGCAAGGCTAGGAGTCGCCGTAAATTTGGCAAATCCGTCAGTAAAGGGGACGTCTGTCTCCAAACAACCAAGTCCCGATTGAAGGCAACAGTCCAACCATTGAGGAGAGACACCGCCACCGCCAGGGCACCAGTTTCTCAGGGCCAGCGCCTGCGGGCAAATAAGGGCTCCTCCGGCCCATATCCAAGCCGGGGAGCGGGTTACCGGTGGGAACCCATCGCTACCAACACAGAAACATAGGTGCAGGACAAAGGGACATCACCGTCACCTACTGGGAGAGCAAGTGCAGCCGTCCGTGGGAACCGTCTTTCCAGCCGTGTGTTTTACCGAGAACTGTGTCATCGTCTCAGGCTGAGTGAGTACCACAGTGCCGCAAGGCACAGCGCTGCCCCCGCGTCCCTGCGCCCACCAAGCCCTGCATCTCCCACTTCATCACCGGGCCCCGGGATCACCAACCGCTACCCACGGAGGGGCAACACAACAACTGGCTGCTCCATACCATCCTTCCCGGGACCCCCATACAGAGCAGCGTTGGTGCTAACAAATCACCACAACCGTGGGTGGCGTCACGGACAATAAACAATCCCCACACCCAAACAACCCCCTTTTCACTCACGGGCGAGGAGCGCCGCTCGAGTCCCCGGGATCCGACCCATCGCTCGAGCCACCGAGCAGCGGCAGCAGCAGGCCGCAGTGCCAGCCGGACCCGAGCAGCAGAAGGGAGAGCGCGGCGTCCCCTCTTCCGCCCGCGACACATGCATTATTCATGTGTTGTCTCTGTGGTTGTGAATATGGGGATTTGTTGTCCATGTGGACACTTGAACAGAAGGGAGAAGTGATTTCCTAGATATTATAGTCATTACCGACAATTTGTTCACTAGTGCCATGATGATGACCTGCTCAGATAACGATGGCCTCTAGGATCGTGCCTCCTAGTGGCTGAGCCTGTTCTTAATTGACAGCATGCATTATTATCAGTGCGAGACAGGGAATAGCCCCAAAACAATGCAGGGCAGTGGTGAATACACCATTGGTGCAACCTGTGCGGCCTCATGAGGGCCCAAGTGGTTAGGGTGCTCATTTCTACCTCCAAAGTAGGTGGAATTGTGCATTTTTCAGAGCTCTTGGGCTGCAAAGAGCCAATATGTTCTTCTCGCACAGGGGCCCTTTTATGTCTGTGCCGCCAGTGTGTGTTGGACTATTTTAGGGAGTCAATCAATATGGCGGCTTTCACTATGATTAATACATGTAAGTACTTAGAGAGGGACACGTCATTGTACATTGCTGGGCTCGCTTTGTACATTGCTGGGCTCATACCGTACATTGCTGGGCTCGCTCTGTACATTGCTGGGCTCGTTCTGTACATTGCTGGGCTCGCTCCTTACATTTCTGGGCTCGCTCTGTACTTCATGCTAGCACCGGGGGAGCCGCCACTGAACAGTCTATCCCGACTGTGCTCAGGCCATTCAGCCATACCCTTCTGCCTGAGGGCGCACTGACCTTTCCGTGAGTGTGGAATTCAATGAGCCTCTGCCAGTAAATACCGATGCCAGGCCCCAACCTTCCGACTAAACCCCTCTCCTTGAGGGACGCGGTTCGCTAATCTGGATCGGATCCCGCGTGTCGCGGCCTCAGGGGTGACCCATAGGGCCAGAATCTCCCAATTGGGGGGTTCTCACAGCTACATCTCTCCGGGGACTCTCCTCCTTCACTACCATTAACTGTCCCTTATATAGTCCCTGTTTTCCTTCTCCTTCAGCCTTCCCAGGTGCCAGGACATACGTACTGTGACACTGCCACATGGTGGCAAACTACACAGGGCATTTACAATTACAGACCATTAATGTGCCGGGTACAGATGCAGGGGTGGGCCTAACCCTTAACTCCCCTACACATTGCTCGGCTTGCTCTGTATATTGCTGGGCTCGCTCCGTACATTGCTGGGCTCGCTCCGTACATTGCTGGGCTCGCTCCGTACATTGCTGGGCTCGCTCTGTACATTGCTGGGCTCGCTCCGTACATTGCTGGGCTCGCTCCGTACATTGCTGGGCTCGCTCTGTACATTGCTGGGCTCGCTCCGTACATTGCTGGGCTCGCTCCGTACATTGCTGGGCTCGCTCCGTACATTTCTGGGCTCGCTCCGTACATTGCTGGGCTCGCTCCGTACATTGCTGGGCTCGCTTTGTACATTACTGGGCTTGCTCTGTACATTGCTGGGCTCGCTCCGTACATTGCTGGGCTCGCTCCGTACATTGCTGGGCTCGCTCTGTACATTGCTGGGCTCGCTCCGTACATTGCTGGGCTCGCTCTGTACATTGCTGGGCTCGCTCCGTACATTGCTGGGCTCGCTCTGTACATTGCTGGGCTCGTTCCGTACATTTCTGGGCTCGCTCCGTACATTGCTGGGCTCGCTCCGTACATTGCTGGGCTCGCTCCGTACATTGCTGGGCTCGCTCCGTACATTGTTGGGCTTGCACCGTACATTGCTGGGCTTGCTCCGTACATTGCTGGGCTCGCTCCTTACATTGCTGGGCTCGCTCCGTACATTGCTGGGCTCGCTCCGTACATTGCTGGGCTCGCTCAGTACATTGCTGGGCTCGCTCTGTACATTGCTGGGCTCGCTCCGTACATTGCTGGGCTCGCTCCGTACATTGCTGGGCTCGCTCCGTACATTGCTGGGCTCGCTCCGTACATTGTTGGGCTTGCACCGTACATTGCTGGGCTTGCTCCGTACATTGCTGGGCTTGCACCGTACATTGCTGGGCTTGCTCCGTACATTGCTGGGCTTGCTCCGTACATTGCTGGGCTTGCACCGTACATTGCTGGGCTTGCTCCGTACATTGCTGGGCTTGCTCCGTACATTGCTGGGCTTGCACCGAGCCCGGTGACTTGGGGCGAGGGAACACTACCTGATTCTGGCACATCTTCTATCCTGCCAGAGGCCGGGACGCTAACCACCCCAATCCTACATCCTTAGAAAGCTTTTAGTGCCGTGTTCTCCCTGGGGCTGGACGCTTGATGTATAGACATCCATGGGATTTTATGGTTTCCTATGTGAGCCGTGAGCAGCACTCGGCAATCTCCTCTCTTTGTAAATCTTTTTGAAGTTTAATTAATTCTCGTCCCTTATTATTACGTCTTATTGCTTCCTGTAAGTTTTGAGCGTTTTGTAATAATGGAAAAAATTTGTTTTTTTTAATTACAGAGTGGAATATATTAGTCATATAAAGGAATCGCTGCATGTGGTTCCTTATCTCTCTCTATGGCATCCTCCCTTTCTGACCGCAAAAAAGCCTCTCTAATGTGTTGCCTGGAATAGGAAAAAAACAGCTGTGTCTCTTCCAGAGGCAACATTGCTCTTATCTATAGGCAGTGCCCAGTATTGGAGCCAATACCTGTGATCTAGAATGAGCTGCAATACCGGACACAACCTGTGGATAAGGGTGGCGCTGTTTTCATTAACCTGTTTCTAGGTTATCAAATATTTTGGATTATTGGACTATCATAGAATGATAATAATCAAAATTTCCGTATTAAAATCAAATTAGATTTCAATAAATATCAAAAAAACCTTCAGATAAAAATCCGTGAGGATTGAATAAATAAAGGAAATGATGTAAATAACGTTAAAATTAATATTTTTATTCAATAATTAAAATCAATATTCTTTACGAGTCAATATAAATATAAGGCAGGAAAAATTCCCATAAATTATAACAGCGGTTTTACTAGGAAAATAAAGTGCTTAGTGCAAAGTCCACTTGGTTAAATAAATATCTATCCATAATATATGACAAAGTGCACAGTGCAAGGTTAAATGTCCAAATCATATGCCATATATGAAAAAGATTATGGTATAATGATCCTATGTAACAAGAGATTGTAAGCGTATACTAATTTGCAAGGAAAATTATACCTTAAGTGGTCTGTGAAAGATCCAAAGTATGCCGCTATTCCCCGACGCGCGTTTCAGCGATCCTTTCCTCAGGGGGTGTGATCATAGAATGATGTATTTAACTGAGCAAACATCCAGCTCATTTACTAATGCAAACTATGTAAGCAAAGCACCCAAAAAGGTCTCTGCTCATTCTTTTGCCTTTTTTTGCTGAAAGCAAGTGGCTGAGGTTAAAGGGGTCTGTCTACTACTTTCCTATTAGGTTATCAATAGGAAAGTAGTGGATAGCATAGGTGATCAATTTCAGATTGGTGGGGGTCTGACAGTAGCCGCTGCCAGGTACTGCACTAACCCTTTTACTTAATTTGGAGCTGATCTGCAGGCGTAAGGAGCCACTATTAATCAGTGTAAGGAGCCGTGCTACTCCAGATCTGTGCACTGCTGACATTCTGCCTCCTTCTGCCACCAATATGAGGACTGGTCATCAATACTGAAGTAGTGAACAACCCATATAATGTGCGCATACGGTGTAGAGGGTGTATTATAGAGAGGGGCAGTGTAGGGGGTGTATTATGGAGAGGGGCGGTGTAGGGGGTGTATTACGGAGAGGGGCGGTGTAGGGGGTGTATTACAGAGAGGGGCGATGTAGGGGGTGTATTACGGAGAGGGGCGGTGTAGAGCGTGTATTATGGAGAGGGGTGGTGTAGAGCGTGTATTATGGAGAGGGGCGGTGTAGAGGGTGTATTATGGAGAGGGGCGGTGTAGGGGGTATTAGAGAGGGGCGGTGTAGGGGATGTGTTACAGAGAGGGGCGATGTAAGGGGTGTATTATGGAGAGGGGTGGTGTAGAGGGTGTATTATGGAGAGGGGCGGTGTAGGGGGTGTATTATGGAGAGGGGCGATATAAGGGGTGTATTATGGAGAGGGGCGGTGTAGAGGGTGTATTATAAAGAGGGGCGGTGTAGGAGGTGTATTATGAAGAGGGGCGGTGTAGGGGATGTATTATAAAGAGGGGCGGTGTAGGGGTGTATTATAGAGGGGGGCGGTTTAGGGGTGTATTATAGAGAGGGGCGGTGTAGGGGGTGTATTATGAAGAGGGGCGATGTAGGAGGTGTATTATGGAGAGGGGCGGTGTAGAGGGTGTATTATGGAGAGGGGCAGTGTAGGAGGTGTATTATGAAGAGGGGCGGTGTAGGGGAGGTATTATAAAGAGGGGCGGTGTAGGGGTGTATTATAGAGGGGGGCGGTTTAGGGGTGTATTATAGAGAGGGGCGGTGTAGGGGTGTATTATGGAGAGGGGCGGTGTAGGGGGTGTATTATGAAGAGGGGCGATGTAGGAGGTGTATTATGGAGAGGGGTGGTGTAGGGGGTGTATTATGAAGAGGGGCGGTGTAGTGGGTGTATTATGGAGAGCGGCGGTGTAGGGGGTGTATTATGACTTCCTAGGCAAGGAGCGCGAACTTACAAGCTTTATGCTAAACAGGTTGCAAGAGCAGCGCTGAAGCTGTCTGGTTTGCTGCATCCTGCCAACGTCCGTGTCTCTGTTTCCCTATGAGGCTGCAGAAGCCTCTGCACGCAAAATCAGAGATCAGGGAATTCCAGCTCAGCAATGCCGCTGACCTGAGCTGTCACTCTGCAGGAGCATATCGCTTCCCATCAAGCAGGATACTAGGAGGTTGGAGAGCAGTGTGCTCCTGAAGATAGGAACTTGAGACAACGCCTTCATCTTCCTTATTGATTTTTTAATGCTATTATCGGGTATATGCACCAAGTTTTCTAAATTGACATTTGTTAGATTGGTGCTTGCACCCCGTGTCACCTTTTTGGCTGTAGCCAAGCTGGAGAAAAGGAGCAGTGAGTGTCCTAACACCTTTCAGGGTTGGCAAAACCAGGGTAACAATACTTATTTGAGCTATGATGGCTGCTATTAGACATTGTCACCTACAGCAAATAATGTATCTTGTCACCTACAGCAAATAATATATCTTGTCACCTACAGCGAATAACGTACATTTACACCTTCATCAAATAACGTACATTGTCACCTACAGAAAATAACATATATTGCCACCTACAGCAAATAACGTACCTTGACACCTACAGAAAATAACATATATTGCCACCTACAGCAAATAACGTACCTTGTCACCTACAGCAAATAACGTACATTGTCACCTACAGCAAATAACGTACATTGTCACCTACCGCAAATAATGTATATTGTCACCTACGGCAAATAATGTACCTTGTCACCTACAGCAAATAACATATATTGCCACCTACCGCAAATAATGTATATTGTCACCTACGGCAAATAATGTACCTTGTCACCTACAGCAAATAACATATATTGCCACCTACAGCAAATAATGTACATTGTCACCTACGGCAAATAATGTACCTTGTCACCTACAGCAAATAACATACATTGTCACCTACAGCAAATAATGTACATTGTCACCTACAGCAAATAATGACAATTGTCACCTACCGCAAATAATGTATATTGTCACCTACCGCAAATAATGTACCTTGTCACCTACAGCAAATAACATACATTGTCACCTACAGCAAATAACGTACATTGTCACCTACAGCAAATAACGTACATTGTCACCTACAGCAAATAACGTACATTGTCACCTACAGCAAATAAGGTACATTGTCACCTACAGCAAATAAGGTACATTGTCACCTACAGCAAATAATGTACATTGTCACCTACAGCAAATAACGTCTGATAAATTATAGAATTAGTCATTAACAGTTGATCAATGTAAGTGTATTGTGAATGGACGCTATTGTTTCCGGTACATTTTTATGGTGGGCACATTGTGGGGCAGCGCCTGTTATCTGTGGCACTTTTCTTCCATGTCACTCTCCATTGTGCTACAGATGGAAGCAGCGGTCTGTATTATCTATAATTAACTGATAGCGTTGGTGGCTTTATGGATTACACACAAGCGACATGATTAATAACTGCTGCCCAGGCCTCTCCGGCGTCCATACAATGCGGAGGGACTACTTGCAGGCGGCTTTATCTTTATGGCAAGGCTGGCACAATTGAAAGAGCTGTATAATTTGCTCAGAACTAAAATGACTGCAAATTACACAGAAATTACATTATTGGATTCCTAATGACATAGCAATGCGGAAACAGTTTTCTTTATTTTTTTGCTTAGACCTTTGTGTTGTGTCACTCCTCTGTTTTTTCTCCTAGAAGTGCATGACTAAATTGACAACTGGGAGTGGTCCCTGCAATCCGATACTGTCCAATTAGTCCTAACAGGAAACACACCCTATGGTCCCAGAGAATGGCAATGTCTTATTTTAGAGCACCACTCAAGCGGGAGGGTTTTTAGAGCTGGAGTGGTGCTTTAAATCTAAGCTGCCTGCCCCCTGGTCTTATAATTACCTTATGGCATCTTCATCCTTTTTTGGTGCTGCTCTGGTCCCGCGGTGACATCTTGTGCTGGTAACTTCTCACTGGTTGGAAGTTATGTCACAAGCACTCAATATAAGTGTAGTGGCGATATCTCTGCAGAGGCGTCGACTTACTCACCACCCTGGCATGTTCACGTCATCTCTCTCACCCTCCCCCGACCATCCATGTGTCCTGCAGCCTCTTTCCCGTTCCAGGCCCTGTACATGTCGCACAGGGTTCCCGGGAGTGCACCTAAGAGCGCACGCGCACACTAGCCCTACTCTTAAAGGGTCAGCATGCTATTTCCAGGAAATGCCCATCAGCCTATGGCTGAGAGGCACTGTGTATTTAAGGCACCTTCCCATTAGGGGATGTGCCTGTGCAACACCTTTATTTAGTCAGTCAGTCTGCTACCTAGCTAGTTGTCAGGTCCTGAGCTTCTGCCCTTTTATCCCTGTGTCCGTTTCCAGTACCTGCCTTCCCATGCCGTGCCCACCATTTCTCTGTGAACCCGCCTGGCCAACCTTCCTCAGTCACCCAGCCTATACCCATCTATCCCTCAATCCATCTCATGTCTTGGGGATCAGCTGCCAGAGTCTCGGTCACTGCCCTGGGAGTGGTACCTGGCGTCTGCCTCACAGTGGGTGCCTAGTTAAGCCCTTAACACTAAAGAGTAAGCCTGGGTCCCCCCTGTGGTCCAGTGGGTCCGCTCGCTGCCTCTACACCGGCTGCTAGTGTTACAGGAAGTCTATGAGAGCCAGAACGAGGCTGTCATAAACTTTTATTGAGTTGTGACCTTCGGTCACTCCATGGAGTGGCTGGCAGGTCACAAATTGTTGGAAATCGTCCGGAGCAGCAGTGATAGAAGATGAGTATATGACGGGGGACTTAGATTAAAATCTAAATCGGTGTGGTCACCAAGAAGACTCCCAGAGAGAAGTATTTTGACCACGCCCACTTGGCTAAGAAGAGAAGATTTGTATAGAGGGAAGAGAAGGCCGTATCTCAAGAATAGCGAGGCGCAGGAATAGAAGAAAAACATCGCCTGATTCAGTAGAACAGCAGCATTAACATCTAATAACATGATGAAATATTTATAGCGAGTGACTGGTTCCCTTTAAAGATGTGAAATAGTTAACAGCAGATTTCATCCAGACTCACAAAACCCAACCACACTAATGTGAGTCAAGCATGAGGTTTCTCAGAGTAAGCATCCAGTTATAATCTAATTGGGAGAAAACACCCTCCGATCATATAAGACATTGTAACACCCTGGGGTCGAGGGGGTTTTCACCCGACAGGTCGCCGGGCTGGCTTGGCCCGCTTCTGTTGCCCTGAGGGGTACAGAAAGGAAAGGATAGTGGTGGACGGGATGAAGGACGGAGGATGGATGTGGTAGTTACGGTTTAGGAAAGGTTTTTTTTAGAGATTGTGACGCCACCTGTAGTCCGCGGCCAGGGATGGGCCGCCGCTGCGGGTGCTGCTCTCCGGGGCTGATAGTAATGGTCGCAGCCGGGATGGTGTCGCTCCCCACAGGCAGAGCGGGATTACCCCGGGGAGGATGATGGACGACAGACGGGGGGGTTGGTGGTAGTCCATGATGGCGCCGCCGGTAAAGGAGAGGCAGAGACAGGGGCTGTGGTTCCAGGTCTTTTTACTCGCTGGTAGTTCAGGTGCTGCCCCAGAGTACCGGTCTCCACCACGATGGGCTCCAGCCAATCCCAGATAGTCAGCGGTCACCGCCGGTGCCCGTGGAGGTCTTTCTAGTATAGAGTCCCCTGTGTGCTATCCGGAACCCGAGCTGAGCCTCCAGCTCCAAGCCACGGGCCCCACGAAAAAAGAGAAACACTCGACTCTTGTTGTCCATGTGAGATGTTATCCCAAGCTGTGCCCGGGAAGGTCTGCTCTAGTGAGATGGTTGCTCCTACTTCTACCCGAAGTGGTTGTCCTAGCGACTGGGGAAGTCCCATGCTTTGCGATGGCTGATTACCCTGTCTGCCCTAGTCCATTCCCCTGTGGAGAAGTACCTTATTGTTGTTTGTGTGTGGTTTTGTGAAGGCCCCAGCAGTTAACCCCCTCCTAACCCAGGGTAGATATTACCCCTCAAAAGTTGTGTAATACCCTGTGGCGCCTCAGGCCTCAGGGGCGCCACAGCATCTCCTGTTCATTGCGCTATGTGGTGCTTTATGGATTCAGCAGCCTTCTGGCTCCACCAATGAACTGATTATCATCTGGACATTTGCACATGTTGGGGTTATTTGATCATTTTATGTTTCTTTTGTCTTTGTGTGTGTTTTATATTCATTCTTCTTCTGTAGTCTGCCAAATTGTGCATCCACGCAGGACCAGGAGCTGTTTCCACCGGTGTCATGTGTCCTGGTGGCCATTTGGAAGGGTGCTGAGCATTGCAGTGAAAGCAGGCGGTCCGTACCTTGCAGTATACGAGCTGTCCCTCCCAAGAGCCACATTTGGCGAAACCAAAAATCATTCAAAATATTTGCAAAATTTTCCATTCCTAACCCCAGCAACCTTTTGGCAAATTCTACCAATTTCATAGGATCTGTAAGCAATATATTGTCAATGGAAGGAGCCCGACTGTTCTCCGATAAGATGGGTAATTGACCACCTCTCCAGGCCTTTGGAGTGTCTTATCTCCTTTCCTTCATAATAATAGCAGAACCTGCATGTCCTGCTCTGTCTGCGATGTGTTTGATGTCCTTTTTGTGTTGGAATCAGTTCGCTTTGTGCATATATTTAAGTAATGGAGGTTGTTTAGGACTATGGTACCCAAGGTACTGCAGCTCAGCTCCCATTCACTTCAATAGGAGCTTAGCTGGAATACCTAAGAACGGCTGATCTGTGGGGTTGTCGGGTGTCGGACCTGCACTGTTCTGATATTGATCATCGATACATCATCAATATCCTAGTCCTTGGACAACCCCTTTAATTAGGATTACCCCATCCATATGCGCACAGGCAAATTATCCAAAAAAGAAAGGAGCAGAGTAGGAACATCTCCGGCCCTGGAATATTCTGCCATCTACAGGCATGGCCGCCATGTAAGGTTCTGTTCACTTGTCCATTTGGTCACTCTGTCCATCTGCTCCATTTGAGGAACAGAATAAGTGACCCATGGCAGTCATGCAGGCAGAAGCAGAGGTATCCCATTGGTTACTACCGTATGCAGTCTGTTTTTAGAACTGAAAAAAATCTTCATGCATGGAACCGAGACGGACCCCATAGTAATCCGTGGGGTCTCTCTGCTTCTGTCTACACAACTGATACCACTTAAGGTGGAATGGACGGGTTGTAGTGAAGGGCACAGGGCAGGCAGCGGTAGTAGTCGTGGTTGCAGTGGTCAGCAGGCCACAGCGCAACGGTCCATTAACCCCTCGCCTCTCCGTCGCCGCACCACACACAGGATAGCTCCGCAACCATTTGGGCAACACCACTTTCTCTCTCTCTCTCAGGAAATAAAGGGCCGACAAGAGTTCTTCTCTCAAACATGCACACTTTATTTTCCTTCAATTTCTGGATTACTTCAGGCCGCGTTTCGCCGGCACTGGTACTCATCCCATACAGTCAGGGCCAAAAATATTTGGACAGTGACACAAGTTTTGTTATTTTAGCTGTTTACAAAAACATGTTCAGAAATACAATTATATATATAATATGGGCTGAAAGTGCACACTCCCAGCTGCAATATGAGAGTTTTCACATCCAAATCGGAGAAAGGGTTTAGGAATCATAGCTCTGTAATGCATAGCCTCCTCTTTTTCAAGGGACCAAAAGTAATTGGACAAGGGACTCTAAGGGCTGCAATTAACTCTGAAGGCATCTCCCTCGTTAACCTGTAATCAATGAAGTAGTTAAAAGGTCTGGGGTTGATTACAGGTGTGTGGTTTTGCATTTGGAAGCTGTTGCTGTGACCAGACAACATGCGGTCTAAGGAACTCTCAATTGAGGTGAAGCAGAACATCCTGAGGCTGAAAAAAAAGAAAAAATCCATCAGAGAGATAGCAGACATGCTTGGAGTAGCAAAATCAACAGTCGGGTACATTCTGAGAAAAAAGGAATTGACTGGTGAGCTTGGGAACTCAAAAAGGCCTGGGCGTCCACGGATGACAACAGTGGTGGATGATCGCCGCATACTTTCTTTGGTGAAGAATAACCCGTTCACAACATCAACTGAAGTCCAGAACACTCTCAGTGAAGTAGGTGTATCTGTCTCTAAGTCACCAGTAAAGAGAAGACTCCATGAAAGTAAATACAAAGGGTTCACATCTAGATGCAAGCCATTCATCAATTCCAAAAATAGACAGGCCAGAGTTAAATTTGCTGAAAAACACCTCATGAAGCCAGCTCAGTTCTGGAAAAGTATTCTTTGGACAGATGAGACAAAGATCAACCTGTACCAGAATGATGGGAAGAAAAAAGTTTGGAGAAGAAAGGGAACGGCACATGATCCAAGGCACACCACATCCTCTGTAAAACATGGTGGAGGCAACGTGATGGCATGGGCATGCATGGCTTTCAATGGCACTGGGTCACTATTGTTTATTAATGACATAACAGCAGACAAGAGTAGCCGGATGAATTCTGAAGTGTACCGGGATATACTTTCAGCCCAGATTCAGCCAAATGCCGCAAAGTTGATCGGACGGCGCTTTATAGTACAGATGGACAATGACCCCAAGCATACAGCCAAAGCTACCCAGGAGTTCATGAGTGCAAAAAAGTGGAACATTCTGCAATGGCCAAGTCAATCACCAGATCTTAACCCAATTGAGCATGCATTTCACTTGCTCAAATCCAGACTTAAGACGGAAAGACCCAGAAACAAGCAAGACCTGAAGGCTGCGGCTGTAAAGGCCTGGCAAAGCATTAAGAAGGAGGAAACCCAGCGTTTGGTGATGTCCATGGGTTCCAGACTTAAGGCAGTGATTGCCTCCAAAGGATTCGCAACAAAATATTGAAAATAAAAATATTTTGTTTGGGTTTGGTTTATTTGTCCAATTACTTTTGACCTCCTAAAATGTGGAGTGTTTGTAAAGAAATGTGTACAATTCCTACAATTTCTATCAGATATTTTTGTTCAAACCTTCAAATTAAACGTTACAATCTGCACTTGAATTCTGTTGTAGAGGTTTCATTTCAAATCCAATGTGGTGGCATGCAGAGCCCAACTCGCGAAAATTGTGTCACTGTCCAAATATTTCTGGACCTAACTGTATGGGTTCCTTCTACTCCTCCTTCTCAAACGCAATTTAGCAGCTGTCCGTATTCCAGGCACCTGGGTTCTGCCTGACACCTCTAAGGCGGGCTTTGCACGTTGCAACATCGGTAACAATGTGTTACCGATGCTGCAGCGATAGTCCCGCCCCCGTCGCATGTGCAATATCTAGTGAAAGCTGCCGTAGCGATTATTATCGCTACGGCAGCTTTACACGCACATACCTGCCGTGCGACGTCCCTCTGGTCGGCGACCCGCCTCCTTCCTAAGGGGGCGGGTCGTGCGGCGTCACAGTGACGTCACACGGCAGGCGGCCAATTGAAGTGGAGGGGCGGAGATGAGCAGGATGTAAACATCCCGCCCACCTCCGTCCTTCTCATTGCAGCCGGGAGGCAGGTAAGGTGAAGTTCCTCGCTCCTGCGGCTTCACACACAGCGATGTGTGCGGCCGCAGGAACGAGGAACTACATTGTACCTGTCGCTCCCCCGGCATTATGGAAATGTCGGAGGCTGCAGCGATGATACGATGACGACGATTTTGCGCTCGTTCATCGTATCATCTAGGATTTACACACTATGACATCGCAAGTGACGCCGGATGTGCGTCACTTTCGATTTGACCCCACCGACATCGCACCTGCGATGTCGTAGTGTGCAAAGCCCGCCTAAGTCTCCCATTTCTCCACTACACTTCACACTGGCACCGACCGGTTCATTAAGTCTATTGAGCCACTTCACCCCACCCACAGGGGACGCTAACGCATACGAAGAACCGCAACCAACAAGGCTCTCCCATCCGTGCCCAGGCTATCCAGCCATACCCTACTCCTTGAGGGTGCACTGATCTTCAGTTAGGGAGGAAGTCGTTGAGTATTACAATCCAGGCAATACGGACGCCAAACCCCCGACCGTCAGGACTAAACCCCTCTTCTTGGGGACGCAGTTAAACCATCTGGAACGGATCCCACGTGTGACGGCCACAGGGGTGACCCTTGGGGTCAGAATCTTTAGAATGGGCTGTTCACACTATTTCTCCATAGGGACTCTCCTGACCTCCTTTCCTCTATCTCTCCCTTTTATATCCCCTCTCTCCTCCTCCTACTATTCTCACCCTGCCCACCCAGGTGACAGGACAACCATGCTACACTTTTGCCACCTTGTGACGGTTCCACACGATACATTTACATATTATCACTTATACATTGACCACCAGTGTTCTGGCTAGAAATGCAGGGATGGGCCTAACCTTGACCCTCCTACAGGGTGACCAGACAAAAATTCCCCAGCTATCAGCTAGTTTCCAGAGGGTCCAGGAGCCCAAACCAGAGTCACTCCACTGATGAGCAACCCCTCTAATAAAAGGTGACTAGATGTGAGCCTCGGCGGGCACAGGGATGGATGCATGGACTCTCTCCAGATTGCTCTGCAATGACCGACTTTATATAAAGAAGTTCAGAAACCGAACATACATCATTTACATGATGTTACATAACGTATCTGGCTCCGCAGTTAAAGGGCTTGTCCTATTTAATACAAAGGGAGAATGATTGCGTAATAAAACTTATGTAACTCGTCTTTCACTTTCTCGCTGGGTTTCAGATTTCTGCTTTCTTCTCGCAGCTGAGGGTTTATTACAGAGTTGTCAAACTCAAGGCCGCGAGCCAAATCCAGCCACCAACATTATTTTATAAGGCCCACATGGCAGGACTCACAAAGATTTAAATAAAAAAACTTGCTGTTGGGCCGTGCTAACCGCAGGCGGCGCTTGCACAGATTGATCTCTTGGTGGGCTTCAGTAAAATGGTGCTGGTGGCACTGAGCAATCTGCGGGCGCCATTTTCCTCAAGATTGCCAAGAGATCAATCTGGGCAAGAGCCTCCAAAAGGGTGCTGGTGCCATCTTGGATCTGAGCAGACGCAGCCAGTGCTTAGTAGAGGGGACAGTGCCAACACAAGAAGCGAGTGCCGTCTTTGAAGTTGCGGGGTCATAGTCAGCAGGTACTTAACAGAGGGAGTGTCAAAAGCACAGGGAGCAGGTTCCATTACTGAATCTTTAAACCAGAGCGGAGGCAGCCAGTACTTAGCATATGGTCCAGCAAAAGTGAGACGGAGCAGGTCCATCTTTGATTTAGAGCAGATGCAGCCAATACTTCGCATAGGGAGCAGGCTATCTTGGACTCTGAGGTCCGGGACAGCGCCTTAGCCATACAACCTAGGGGCAGTGCCCTTAACCCTTCTAAGCAGCTACAGCTCTCTTATAGCTCTACTACCCAGGGACAACTCTCTTATAGCCCTATTACCCAGAGATAACTCTCTTATAGCCCTACTACCCAGGGACAGCTCTCGTATAGCCCTACTACCCAGAGACAGTTGTCGTATGGCCCTACTAGGGACAGCTTTCGTATAGCCCTACTACCCAGGGACAGCTCTCGTATAGCCCTTCTACCCAGGGACAACTCTCATATAGCCCTTCTACCCAGGGACAGTTGTCGTATGGCCGTACTAGGGACAACTCTCATATAGCCCTTCTACCCAGGGACAGTTGTCCTTTGGCCCTACTACCCAGGGACAGCTTTGGTATAGCCCTACTACCCAGGGACAGCTGTTGTATAGCCCTACTACCCAAGGACAGCTTTTAAAATATCAGTACTAAACAGGGACAGTTGTCGTATGATCCTACTACCCAGGGACAGCTCTCATATACTCCATCTACCCAGGGACAAGTCTTCTATACACCTTCCACCCAGGGACAACTACTACCTACCTACTACCCAGGGAGTATAACCCTACTACCCAGGGACAGTTGTCACATGGCCCTACCAGCCAGGGTCAGTGCTCTTATAGCCTTACTAGCCAGGGACAGCTTTTGTATAGTCCTTCTGCCCAGGGATAGCTCTCATATAGTCCTTCTACCCAGGGACAGCTGTCGAATAAGGCTATGTTCACACATGGCTTTTTTGGTAAGTTTTTGTTCATGACTTAAACCTGATCTTGTGGCAGGAAATCTCCTTTGAGTCATCTGCGTTTTTGGTGTGTTTTTCGTGCGTTTTTTAGTGGCGTTTTTGCTGCAGATTTGGTGCGGATTTGCTGCTTTTTTTCTACAAAGTAGGTTGTATCAATAAAAAAAACGCAACAAATCTGCAGCAAAGAATTGCCATGCTCATTCTTTAAAAACCTGACCAAAAAACGCAGGTATTTGATAAAACAGTCAGGAAAAAATCCTGACTTGTTTCTGTGTGTGTGCATGAGATTTCAGAAATCTCATAGACTTTGCTGGGACTGTAAAAAGCAGCTTTTTATTAGCATTGATTTGCATAAAACCAAGACAAATCCGCAGCTAAAAAACGCTGCAAAACTTACCAAAAAAGCCCTGTGTGAACATAGCCTAACCGTACTACCCAGCGACAGCTCTCGTATAGCCCTACTCTCCAGGGATAGCACTCATATAGCCCCTGGCCAATTTGTGTATTGCAGTCCATGCTTGTATAGTCATGGCCAAAAGTTTTGAGAATGCTACAAATATTAATTTTTACAAAGTCTACTGCTTAAGTTTTTCTAATGGCAATTTGCATATACTCCAGAATGTCATAAAGAGTGATCAGCTTAACAGCCATTACTTGCAAAGTCAATATTGGCTAAGAAAATTAACTTCAACCCCCAAAACACATTTCAACATCATTGCATTCCTGCCTTAAAAGGAGCAGCTAACATTGTTTTAGTGATTGTTCCATTAACACAGGTGTGGGTGTTGATGAGGACAGGGCTGGCAATCAATCAGTCATGATTAAGTAAGAATGACACCACTGGACACTTTAAAAGGAGGCTGGTGCTTGGTATCATTGTTTCTCTTCAGTTAACCATGGTTATCGCTAAAGAAACGCGTGCAGCCATCATTCCTCTGCACAAAAATGGCCTAACAGGGAAGAGTATCGCAGCTACAAAGATTGCACCTCAGTCAACAATCTATCACATCATCAAGAACTTCAAGGAGAGAGCTTCCATTGTTGCCAAAAAGGCTCCAGGGCGCCCAAGAAGGACCAGCAAACGCCAGAACCGTATCTTAAAACTGTTTCAGCTGCGGGATCGGACTACCGGCAGTGCCGAGCTAGCTCAGCAATGGCAGCAGGCTGGTGTGAGTGCTTCTGCACGCACTGTGAGGCGGAGACTCTTTGAGCAAGGCCTGGTTTCAAGGAGGGCAGCAAAAAAGCCACTTCTCTCCAGAAAAAACATCAGGGACCGACTGATATTCTGCAAAAGGTACAGGGAGTGGACTGCTGAGGACTGGGGTAAAGTCATTTTCTCAGATGAATCCCCTTTTCGATTGTTTGGGACATCTGGAAAACAGCTTATTAGGAGAAGAAGAGGTGAGCGCTAGCACCAGTCTTGTCTCATGCCAACTGTTAAGCATCCGGAAACCATTCATGTGTGGGGTTGCTTCTCAGCCAAGGGAATCGCACCACTCACAGTCTTGCCTAAAAACACAGCCATGAATAAAGAATGGGACCAGAATGTCCTCCAAGAGCAACTTCTCCCAACTGTCCAAGAGCAGTTTGGCGCCCAACAATGCCTTTTCCGGCATGATGGAGCACCTTGCCATAAAGCAAAGGTGATCACTAAATGGCTCATGGTCATAGAACAAAACATTGAGATTTTGGGTCCATGGCCTGGAAACTCCCCAGATCTTAATCCCATTGAGAACTTGTGGGCAATCATCAAGAGACGGGTGGACAAACAAAAACCAACAAATTCTGGCAAGATGCAAGCATTGCTTATGCAAGAATGGACAGCTATCAGTCAGGATTTGGTCCAGAAGTTGATTGAGAGCATGCCCGGGAGAACTGCAGAGGTCCTGAAGAAGAAGGGTCAACACTGCCAATATTGACTTGCTGCATTAACTCATTCTAACTGTCAATATAACCTTTTGGTACTCATAATATGATTGCAATTATATTTCTGTATGTGATGTAAACATCAGACAAACACAATTAAAAACCAGAGGGCAACAGATCATGTGAAAATATCATTTTGGTGTCATTCTCAATACTTTTGGCCATGACTGTACAATGTTGCATGAGCCCTTCCCTTACAAGTGGCCCTCAGTATAAATGAGTCTAACACCCCTGTATTGTTACCCGTCTAGATAATCCTCTGTGAGCTGAAAACATCTGCAATAGAATTGTCTCCAGTTTTATACAATGTATTAGGCAGGAGCGCAGATCCCTGAGCTCACAGAGGATATCCTTATTGCAAACTGTCAGAAAGTATGAGGTGTGTACAGGCTAAAACATCCGAAATAAACAAATATTTCTATTCCATAAAAGCAAGCAGATGTTTAGAAATGGTGAGAAATTGAATTGCAAAGTATATTAGAAAACAGCAGATCTTTTTTTTATTACATGAAAACTGAGAATTGTTTGTGTAAGAATGAACCAGGTCCTATTCTTTGGTCAATGAGAAGCCAGATTACAGACGGCATGATTTAAAGGGATCTTGACACCTTGGACATGATGGCTGCCTGGTATTAAGCAGAATCTGCTGAGCTGCTTGATATATAATTTTGCTGGAAAATATTTAGTATATGTCATATTATATTCATAAAAAGCATGCATAAAGAGAAAGTGTCAATTATTAGGAAGCACCGCCCACTGGACTACTAAGCATAGAAAGAAAGGAATAAATTACTAGCTATATGAAATATTGAACCACAAAAGTATACATCAATCTGCTCAGCTCCTCCTGCTCTATGCCACCACCCATTGGTGTGTAAGCTCTTGGGGTTGCACTTGCAGTCCTATATTTTGTATTTATTGCTGTATACTATGAGAAGGCAGGAGCTGACGTTGTGTATAGGCTTGATGGACTTGGTTAAGTATTAGGACATGTTACAATTTGCAGATAGCTCTCAGGTACACGAGAAAAGATCTGGGATATGTTCACTGACGGTAATTCACAGATAAGCATAACTGATTGCATAGCTGCTGGCGGACTTGTAATGAGGCGGATGGAAAATCGAGCAATCATTAGCTGAAAACGCGTCATGTAGGAGCACATTCCTCTCTTTGACTGTTAGGAGACATGCTGGGAGTTGTAGTCTCACCACCGCTGCCGTGCAGTGAACGGGTTAAGGGTAAGAGAGCGGCGAGATCACAGACGGCCTCTCTATGGCTTTATGGCTGATCTGTGATATCATAGAGGGTAAAGTCACAGAGTCAGGCAGAGCCAGCAAGCACAGGCTTGTTCCCAGCACATAGGATCTAAGTAGCCGCACCCAGAACGCAGGGCGGAGAGCGGCCGCTGACCTTTCACTTCCACCGAACTATTGATTTCATTGTCCACATACATTCACGAGAATCAGAACAAAGTCGACCCTTCCTCCAGGCCTGACCCATTTTTTTTTTATGGTTTGCTCTTGCATTCATTACAAAAGCTGCAAAGAAATTTAAGAAACTCTTTGCATCTGTATAATAAGAATATTCTTCAAGGGATCTTCCACTTTTTAATTAAAATTTAACTGGGGTCATTAGAGCTAAACCAGTTCCTATTCTTTGTTCAATCTGGTCACAGGCAAGAGAGGCCATAAAAGCCAAAATTTAAAGGGAGCCTGTCACATTGGACATGGTGTCAACATGGCGTAGAGCAGGAGCAGCTGAGAAGATTGATATATAGTTTTGTGGGAAAGGATGCAGTGGAACTTGTATTGTATTCATTTAAAGCATGGATCCAGAAATGGCTGTCAATCATTAAGTAGGACCGCCCACTGGACTCTTATAATATAAAAATAAAGAGTAGTAAACTACAAGTTAAACAAAATATTTATTCACAAACTCGTATATTAATCTCAGCTCTCAAAGATAGGACTGAAGGAATCTGACAGGTCCCCTGTTACGAGGGTTTCCTGTCCTGGGGAGACTTGTGACAGGTTTGGGTTCTTAGTCTCACATTGTCTTGTGACCATGGATATTAAACATATTTGCTGTCTTATAGTGCAGCAAGGGTTAAGGACTCTTTCCTTACTGTAAACCAATTTCAATTTATAATTTAGAGGATCAATTGAAAACCATTAATCTACTCTCTAAAACATAACATTTATTATATTCATATTAAAATACTATAGCAATTACTACAAGATTGGAAAAATGTCCAGATATATCAAAAGGAGACATCAAAGTCGTGATTAGTGACAGTTCAGTGAAGTCCTAATATAGGTCAGTGGGCAAAGGGTGTACACCACCTGTTGTATTTAGTTAGGTATATAGTTATGATGAACTAAGGGGGTCTAAATATTCCCTGATGTTAACCCTACCTGGCAACGGAGGTCAAAAACACCTTAATTTTTTGGGTGCCCCCCGTTCCTCGGCGGCTAGCCCTAATTGCCCCTGTCACTATAATGATAATCTTATCCCACCACCAGGAAAATAATGTGCTGGAGTGCAGATTCAGTCATATGTCATAATAAAATTCAATACACAGGGTTATATCCAAATTTCATGTAAATACTTGAAATTTCAATTCTCAGTCTATAGATTAACCTGTATGGCTGTACAACTGAGAACATACATGAGTGTCACAAACCACCGGGGGGGTCACTCAGAAATCCCCCGCGCTGGCTACCAGTACGTCACAATCGGGGGGTAACAAGTGGGGGTCACCCCTCCTTTATACCTCCCGACCGACAGACAGAGCACGTGACGCGCTCTCTAGCGCCCCTCTTATAGTCAGGCCAATTATGGAATTGCCCGACAATAAGCAAGGAGGCCGCTATACTACTTATGCCGATTATTGAAGGGTCCCCGGTGAGAGTAAGGTATATATTCCCCCGACCTCCGCGGGCGGAATATATAAAATCTCCCCGAATCTCACTGGCCTCCCCACAATAATCCTTGGCACAATTCGCTGCCACCAACCGATTTACGGTAACTATTAGCCGAACACACAGACGTGGGATTCAAGATCGAGATAACAGAACAGCCCAAGATTAATTATATAATTTAATCAGCCTAAAGCACACTAGAAACTACAATATATACAATAGGGAATCTACAGAATATACATATGTCAGAGTACAGTTACAATCAAAGCATGGGTTACAAACAGGCATACACAGTTCCAGCAGTTACCTTGTTGCGTCTGGCCACAGGGGGGCGCTGTAGGCCAGGTTTCTAGGATCCTTCCCACAGATGTTTCCTACACGTGCCCCCAGCGAAAGAACACTGGAAAATGGCCGAAGTAGGGTTATCAACCTGGGCAGATCCAGGTCCCCTCCTACCTTAGTGACCTCACAGGGAGCACTGCTCCACCCCTGGCTTGAGTTATGGACAATATCCCAACATGGAATATGGGCCATAACTTTGCCTGGGAGCGTCGTAGGCGGACGCCAACGCTCTCATTGTGACAGCTATGAATTTAGCCACAGAACGAGGGGACTCATGACCTGTCTGCCAGTTCCCCATTGGCTGATATCACGCCTGGGGCATTTCCCAATGTCCTGCTCCCATAAAAAGGGTGTGCCGGCATCGTCCGCATGCAGAGACACCATTTTTATGGTTGCCATATTTATCGGAAATATGGCTTGCGAGATATGAACCATTTTTTACTGGAGTCGTTCTGTCTGGCTATTTCCATAGCCTTGCTAACTAGCTAGCAGCTCCTACTACAGGGTGACGGCAGGGAGTCATCCTGTGTCCATTGTTCCCACACCACCTCATCTCCATATCACAGGACATGGCCATGGAGGTGTAAGTGGAACACTGAGAACAAGAAGGGAGGGGGCACTGCCAGGGAGTGATGAGGGATTATGACTGGAGTCATAATTCATCTTCATATCCCGGGATTTGCCTCACACCTCCCCCCTTTTGAGGGCGCTAGGGGGCAGCACACTCCGGTGTTCCCCCGTGCGCCCGTCCGCGACCTCTCCTTGTCGGGACAGCCCGTCTGCGTTACCGTGGTCACGGCCCCTTTTGTGGCGAATGGTGAAGTTATATTGCTGGAGCGCAAGGCTCCATCGCAACAATCGCCCATTCGTCCCAGAGACGGTGTGCAACCAGCTGAGGGGATTGTGGTCCGTCTCCACGATGAAGTGGCGCCCGTATAGATAGGGTTGCAGACGCTGCAGGGCCCACACTATGGCCAGGCACTCCTTCTCCATCGTGGAATAGGCAACTTCCCTTGGTAACAGCTTCCTGCTCAGGTACAAGACTGGGTGCTCTTGGCTCGCAGAGTCCACCTGGCTGAGCACCGCACCGAGGCCGAAGTCACTGGCGTCGGTCTGTACTACAAACGGCCGCGTGAAGTCGGCTGCCTGTAGCACGGGCGGGCTGGACAGGGCGTCCTTTAGGGCCTGGAAGGCTGTCTCGCAGTCCATTGTCCAATCGACTGCAGAGGGCAGCTTCTTCTTGGTGAGGTCCGTCAAGGGCTTTGCCAGGCTACTATAGCATGGAACAAACCTCCTATAGTACCCAGCGGTCCCCAAGAAGGACATCACCTGCTTCTTGGTCCTGGGGGTGGGCCAGGATGCGATGGCTTCCACTTTCTCAGGCTCGGGCTTCAGTGTTCTCCCACCTACCCGGTGACCGAGGTACTGGACCTCGCTCATGGCCAGCTGACACTTTCCCGGCTTGATGGTCAAACCTGCCCGGTGGATCCGCCTGAGCACCTGTGCTAGATGCTCTAGGTGGTCCTCCCAGGTGGGACTGAAGACGGCAATGTCATCCAGGTACGCGGCCGCGTACCCTTCAAGTCCCTTGAGCAGGGTGTTGACCATCCGCTGGAAAGTGGCAGGGGCGTTCCTCATCCCGAATGGCATCACCGTGGACTCGTACAGTCCAAATGGGGTAATAAAGGCAGAGCGTTCCCTGGCCTTGCGAGTCAGGGGGATCTGCCAATATCCCCGGCTCAGATCCATGATGGTCAGGTACTGAGCCCCGGCCAACTGATCGAGCAGGTCATCGATGCGTGGCATTGGGTATGCATCGGCGACCGTGACCGCATTGAGCCCCCTGTAGTCCACGCAGAACCGAGTGGTTCGGTCCTTCTTAGGGACGAGGACTACAGGCGAGGCCCAAGCGCTGTTGGATGCCTGGATCACCCCCAGCTTCAGCATCTCGTCAATCTCCTGGCGCATGTGTTGCTGCACCTCCAGGGAGACCCGATATGCTGAACGCCGGATCGGGGGATGATCCCCAGTGTCCACGTGATGGACAGCCAAGTCAGTCCTTCCGGGCTGGTTGGTAAACAACCCCCGGAAGGGGAGGAGGGTGGCCCACAGCTGGGACCGTTGGTCTTCCAAGAGCTGGTGGCCAACCTCCACATCCTCAATGGATCCGCCTGCCCTAACCTGGGCTAGCATATCCAAGAGGGTTTCCGCTTCTCCCTCCTCGGGCAGGTTGCACACGGGGAGCGCACATGCCTCCCGCTCATGATGTGCCTTCATCATGTTCACATGGAAGGGCTTCCGCCTTCCACGGGCAGGGTCCAGGGTGACCAGGTACGTTACAGGGTTGAGCTGCTGGTACACGAGGTATGGGCCTTCCCAGGCTGCCTGAAGCTTGTCCTGTGGTACGGGGACCAGTACCCACACCTTTTGACCCACTTGGTAGGTCCTCTCACAAGCGTTCTGGTCGTACCAACGCTTCTGATCGGCCTGGGCTTGAGCCATATTGTCGTGTACCAGTTGCGTCAAGGCCTGCATTTTGTCCCGGAAGCGCATGACATACTCGATAACCGACACTCCAGGGGTGGCCAAATCCCCTTCCCAAGCCTCTTTCACCAGAGCCAGGGGGCCCCGCACATGTCGCCCGTACAGGAGCTCAAACGGTGAGAATCCTGTTGAGGCCTGTGGAACCTCCCGGTAAGCAAATAACAGGTGTGGGAGATACCGCTCCCAGTCACGCCCATGGGAGTCGACCAACATCTTAAGCATCTGCTTTAAGGTGCCATTGAACCGCTCGCACAGGCCATTAGTCTGTGGATGGTACGGGCTGGCCACCAGATGTCGCACCTGGACTTGCTTACAGAGGGCCTCCATCAGCTGGGACATGAATTGGGTCCCCCGGTCAGTGAGCATTTCCTGGGGAAAACCCACTCGGGAGAAAATCTCCAGCAATGCGGTGGCCACCTTGTCAGCCCGAATGGACGACAAGGCCACTGCTTCTGGGTACCGGGTGGCATAGTCCACTACCGTCAGTATGAAGCGTTTCCCGGAGCTGCTGGGGATGGCCAGCGGGCCGACCAGATCCACAGCCACCCTCCTGAAAGGCTCATCGATGATTGGCAGAGATACCAGTGGGGCTTTGGGGCGTGGCCCCGCCTTCCCCACTCTCTGACAGGTTTCACACGAACGGCAGTAGGCAGCCACATCGGCCCCCATTTTTGGCCAGTAGAAATGCTGGTTTAACCTGGCCTTGGTCTTAGCGATCCCTAGGTGTCCGGCCATCGGAATCTCATGTGCGATCCGCAACAACTCCGTCCGGAACGGATAGGGTACCACCAACTGTCGGTCCCTGGGCCACGCCTCCGGTGAACCCTGCTGGACCGTGGCCCGGTACAGCCGTCCTTGGTCCCAGACCACTCGCTCCGGGTCCGAGTCCGAGGGAGGCTGTGCCGCCTGCTCCTTAAGAGCTTTCAGGCTGTCGTCAGCTTCTAACGCTGCCTGAAACCCCTGACTAGATGTGGCCAGAATCGACGAGACTGTCACATCTTCGGTCAGTACCCCGGGACCTGTGTCCTGGCCTCCACCTGACTCGGCTGCCACTTGGTCAGAAGGGGAAGAGCTATCGGACCTCCGGGAGGCCCCTTGGCTTCCAGCACTCCCACTGCGGGTGACAGCGGCCACAGCCGCTGCGACCGTGGGTCGTGCCTGCTCCTCCTCCGTTCCTGACCAAGTCGCCGGTTCAGGCAGACCTACCTGGCTTCCTGACACCCCGGTTGTGGGGGAACCATGCACCGAGATCTTACCTGGGAGCACTTCCGCTCCTGGACCGGCCCCAATCTCACCTGCCTGTTCCCCTCCTGCAGCAACAGAACCCCGCTGTGAAATCTCTGGGGACCCCACATTTGCTGTGGTAGCCCCCACCCCACACACTGGTCCTCCCCCTGCAGCACCCTGCTCTCTGCTTATCCCTGCAGAGGGCAACAGATCCCAGCTCACAGGCTGGTTACTTGTAGAGGCATTGTCACACCTTTCTCTGACCCCCTCCCCTGTCACAGCTGCAGCTGAGTGTGTGTCTATGGTGTCTATGCAAGCAGAAATATCAGAGTTCACTCCCTCCTCCCTTACATCATTCATAGATAACACATTAACATTGTTAGGAGTCATGTCAGTACGGGCTGAAGGTTCAGCCCTTGGGGGGGGCCCAAACTGGGAGGTTATCTGCCCCAAATCTGTCCCAAGTAGCACGTTTGCAGGGATCCGATCAGTTACCCCCACCTCCCTCACCCCCCGCCCTGCGCCCCAGTCCACATAAATGTCAGCAACAGGCAGCGCCGGGTCAGTGCCTCCAATCCCGGAGACAGCGAGGGTTTTTCCAGGGATCAAGTCTTGGGGGGACACCATCTCAGGCCGCACCAGAGTCACCTCCGAGGCGCTGTCTCGCAGTCCTATGGTCACAGACCGGCCGACGGTGACAGGTTGGAAGCTGTCCAGGGACCTACCACCACCCCCACCCACACAATACACCTTGGGCGGCCCTTGGGACGGGGACGGAGCCGGGGCCTTGGGACGCTGAGGGCACATGGCCTTGAAGTGTCCAGGTAGGTTGCACTGGTGGCACCGTCTTGGTTCTGCCACGGGCCTGGAGAGGGGAGTTGAGGGGGACACCCCCTGCAGTCTAGGGGCAGGTGGGGCAGTCGCAGAATTCATCTTACCCCCTCTCCAGGTGCTGCTGGTGGCCGCTCTCCTGGCCTCAGGGGCCCGGTTGTTGGTGTAGTCATCGGCAAGGGCAGCTGTAGCCGTGGACCCCTTTGGCTTCTGGTCTCGGATGAACTGGCGGAGATCCTCAGGGCAGTTCCACAAGAGTTGCTCCGTGATGAACAAGTCCAGGATCTCCGGTCCGGTGGAAAGCTGCAGGCCTTGGGTCCAGTGGTCGGCAGCTCGGGCAAGTGCCCGCCGGTGGTCAGCCCAGGAGTCCTTTGGTCCCTTCTGCAGGGTCCGGAACTTCTTGCGGTAGGACTCTGGAGTGAGGTTGTACTGTTGGATCAGGGCCCGCTTGATGGTGTCGTAGCCCTGATCTGCCTCAGCAGGCAAGTCCCCAAGGACATCCAGGGCCTTACCCCTTAAACGGGGGGTCAGGTATTTGGCCCACTGGTCCTTGTCCAGATGGTGCTGCAAGCAAGTCCGTTCAAAAGCAGTCAAGAAAGAGTCCAAGTCTCCATCCTTCTCCAGCACTGGGAAGTCCTTAACACGGACCTTTGGAAGTTTGGTGTCTCGAAGGTCACGTGTGGCTGATGAGGGCCGGAGCTGAGCTAGCTGCAGCTGGTAGTCACGGTCTGCCTGTCGCTCTCGCTCTCGCTCTTCACGCGCTGCCTGCCGCTCTCGCTCCGCAGCCTCACGCTCTGCGTGCCGCTCCGCAGCCTCAGCGTCACGCGCTGCCTGCCGCTCTGCCCTGCGCTCTGCCAGGAGTTCCTTGTAGCCCTTCTGGTCTCCAGCCTGGAGAAGGGCCATAGCCATTTGAAGAAGGCTATCCGAGCCTCCCAGGCTCGGTGGAATGGCACGTGGTGATCTGCGGCACGCTGCAGAGCTAGGCGATTCACTGTCCCTTTCAGAGCGGAGGGCTGGCATCTGGCTCGTTGAGGAACCTTGGGTGAGCTCCTCCTCATCTTGTCCATAATTGCCAGGTTGTGCAATGTCCTCGGCAGAACGGTTTTCTGGCGTCGAGCTCCTGGAGGACTCGTGGGCAACCTCCTCATTGCTGTCCACAGCACCGTCCTCCCTCTCTTCGGCTCCCGCCTTAGCATTGGCCAGTTGCATAGCTCTGCTCCTGGTGCCATCAGCCATTCTTGCAGACTTTTGGTCACTGACACAGAACTGACACCTGATGCCTCCACACACCTTACAGTATCTGCACTCTGACACTCTAGTGTTGAGCTAGTCTGAAGACCCCAGCAGCCACAGCTGCTGCAGGCAGTCTTTAGTGTCTGGGAGTATGGGTCTCACACTCACACACACTATTATCTCGATCCCACCGCTATGCCACCAATATGTCACAAACCACCGGGGGGGTCACTCAGAAATCCCCCGCGCTGGCTACCAGTACGTCACAATCGGGGGGTAACAAGTGGGGGTCACCCCTCCTTTATACCTCCCGACCGACAGACAGAGCACGTGACGCGCTCTCTAGCGCCCCTCTTATAGTCAGGCCAATTATGGAATTGCCCGACAATAAGCAAGGAGGCCGCTATACTACTTATGCCGATTATTGAAGGGTCCCCGGTGAGAGTAAGGTATATATTCCCCCGACCTCCGCGGGCGGAATATATAAAATCTCCCCGAATCTCACTGGCCTCCCCACAATAATCCTTGGCACAATTCGCTGCCACCAACCGCTTCACGGTAACTATTAGCCGAACACACAGACGTGGGATTCAAGATCGAGATAACAGAACAGCCCAAGATTAATTATATAATTTAATCAGCCTAAAGCACACTAGAAACTACAATATATACAATAGGGAATCTACAGAATATACATATGTCAGAGTACAGTTACAATCAAAGCATGGGTTACAAACAGGCATACACAGTTCCAGCAGTTACCTTGTTGCGTCTGGCCACAGGGGGGCGCTGTAGGCCAGGTTTCTAGGATCCTTCCCACAGATGTTTCCTACACGTGCCCCCAGCGAAAGAACACTGGAAAATGGCCGAAGTAGGGTTATCAACCTGGGCAGATCCAGGTCCCCTCCTACCTTAGTGACCTCACAGGGAGCACTGCTCCACCCCTGGCTTGAGTTATGGACAATATCCCAACATGGAATATGGGCCATAACTTTGCCTGGGAGCGTCGTAGGCGGACGCCAACGCTCTCATTGTGACAGCTATGAATTTAGCCACAGAACGAGGGGACTCATGACCTGTCTGCCAGTTCCCCATTGGCTGATATCACGCCTGGGGCATTTCCCAATGTCCTGCTCCCATAAAAAGGGTGTGCCGGCATCGTCCGCATGCAGAGACACCATTTTTATGGTTGCCATATTTATCGGAAATATGGCTTGCGAGATATGAACCATTTTTTACTGGAGTCGTTCTGTCTGGCTATTTCCATAGCCTTGCTAACTAGCTAGCAGCTCCTACTACAGGGTGACGGCAGGGAGTCATCCTGTGTCCATTGTTCCCACACCACCTCATCTCCATATCACAGGACATGGCCATGGAGGTGTAAGTGGAACACTGAGAACAAGAAGGGAGGGGGCACTGCCAGGGAGTGATGAGGGATTATGACTGGAGTCATAATTCATCTTCATATCCCGGGATTTGCCTCACAATGAGTTAATGGGTCTAGTCAGAATGATGGACCTATGGACAATATAAATAGTGTAAGAGCTCCCAGCAGCAATACTCTGGAAGACTCTGTAGCTAGTGAGTGCCTGCAGTGGCAGCGTTTCACTGCTGCATCAGATCCATATCATGGATATTTATATTGAATATCGGATGGGGGGGTTACAGAACTCCAATAGAACTCTAACTGAACCACATGAGGACTATACAGAATTCCTAATACATGGATTGATATGATGAGGAGATTGATGGCCCAAATTAACTAAAAATAATTTGATATACTGATATCCCCTGATGAACCCCAAGACGTTGGGGGGAAACGCGTCGGGATCAAGCTGCGATCAAGCTAGTCCTGGCAGGATAAGTACCGGGACCATAGGTCCATCATTCTGACTAGACCCATTAACTCATGTATGTTCTCAGTTGTACAGCCATACAGGTTAATCTATAGACTGAGAATTGAAATTTCAAGTATTTACATGAAATTTGGATATAACCCTGTGTATTGAATTTTATTATGACATATGACTGAATCTGCACTCCAGCACATTATTTTCCTGGTGGTGGGATAAGATTATCATTATAGTGACAGGGGCAATTAGGGCTAGCCGCCGGGGAACGGGGGGCACCCAAAAAATTAAGGTGTTTTTGACCTCCGTTGCCAGGTAGGGTTAACATCAGGGAATATTTAGACCCCCTTAGTTCATCATAACTATATACCTAACTAAATACAACAGGTGGTGTACACCCTTTGCCCACTGACCTATATTAGGACTTCACTGAACTATCACTAATCACGACTTTGATGTCTCCTTTTGATGTATCTGGAAATTTTTCCAATCTTGTAGTAATTGCTATAGTATTTTAATATGAATATAATAAATGTTATGTTTTAGAGAGTAGATTAATGGTTTTCTCTTTCCTTACTGGAAATTTCTTGTTAGTTCATCTCAGGTGCAACCGGTTTGTGACCACTCCCATTTCCTTTAAATAGTCACGCATCCCATCACCTGATGCCGGTTATAGAATTGCATCCCATTCTGAACTGACCTCTGTTGAAGGAGGAAGTCTGTGGAGACTATTGGAGCTGTGCCACTTGCAGCCCTGGTGTTAGGCTACAGCCTACAGCATGGAAGTTGGTGATCTATAGTCTCCTGCAGCCCTGGTGTTTGGCTACAGCTTTGAAGTTGAAGAATATCCTTTTGTCTATCTTGCCTTGTCTTTGTACGTCCCCTGTGTCGCACTATTTTATTGGTGTAGTCTAGTGCCCTAGCCAGGGTGAGTGGATAGACCGGTAGGGACTAGGCACGTGATGGCGTCAAGGGAAGGACTCATATAGGAACGTTAGGGAAGCTCAGGGTTCAGATATAGGTTAGAGTCCCGACTACCGCTCCCCATCGTCAGGGCCTTCCTCTCCCTTTCCAATACCATTGTACCTCTGTGTTGTACCATGCACTTGACATCCTCGTGTCTGAGTGTAACATCCCCTTTACTCATGGACGAGCACCACCATGCTCGGGTGCTCAATACTCAGAACGAGCAGTTGGATGCTCGGATGGGCTTGACTCATGAACTGAGTATAATGGAAGTCAATGGGAAACTCAGCATCTTTTCGGAAAGTCTTACAGAAAAATGCTTGAGTTCCCCATCGATTTCCATTATACTCGGTACACGAGTTACGCCAGTCTGAGTGTCCAACTGCTCGTTACGAGTACCGACCACTCGAGCATGCTAGTGCCCGCTCATAACTAGTTACCAGTACTGAGCACCCGAGCATGGTAGTGCTCGCTCATCACTAGTTACGAGTACTGAGTACCCAAACATGGTAGTGCTCGCTCATCATTAGTTACAAATACTGAGTACCCGAGCATGGTAGTGCCCGCTCATCACTAGTTACGAGTACTGAGCACCCGAGCATGGTAGTGCCCGCTCATCACTAGTTACGAGTACCGAGCACCCGAGCATGGTAGTGCCCGCTCATCACTAGTTACAAGTACAGAGCACCCGAGCATGGTAGTGCTCACTCATCACTAGTTACAAGTACTGAGTACCCGAGCATGGTAGTGCTCGCTCATCACTAGTTACAAGTACAGAGCACCCGAGCATGGTAGTGCTCGCTCATCACTAATCCCCTTTAAAAGGGCACTTAAGGTGACAGATTCTTTTTAACCTTACCTACATTGAACAAATCTCTAATGTTTACTATAGTTAGACTCCGGCCTTTACATTGAGTTAAAACTTTACATCTAGGTCCCCAGGTCAACCTGTACGCTTCACTGTGAAGGCATGTGGTCAGTGGAAACAAGGCAGTTTACCATCAGAGGGGTAGTCCGCTACATATTTTAATATTAAAAAATGGTCTCATGGGGATATTTAAAAAAAGAACATATGTTCATCAACCAGACCACACTTGTTCCAACAGACTACTGAATGTATCCCCATGCAGTTTCATGGCTTCTTCTTCCAGCAGGAGACATTTCATGCTAGCTGCAGCCAATCTAGTGACCAGCTACTGATTGCCTGCAGCCTTCACATTCCATTGATCCAAAAGAGTGATTGTTTATGTAATCTCAGGCGGAATGTGAAGGCTGCAGCCGATCAGTGGTCATTGAAGAAACCAAATATATGAAGTTGTTTGAGAATTATCGAACGTGACATGCTCCAGAGCTATGAATTACCTTTCGGAAGTTGTCATTATTTGGCATTAGGTGGCGTCACGAAGACAAATCCCATCATCCATATCCCCATCTTTATTAACACCGACGGGATCACGGAACCGGGCTAGGCTGCTGTGACATCCTGAACCGGCCCGGTAACGGGTAGCTCTCCCCCCAAAAAGACCCTATGGGCGCGCCACATGGAAACAACCTTCCCTTCAGGCTTTTGAGGCCTAGTAAGGAGGCTTCTTTTGTGTGGGACATGGAGACAACCTTCCCTTCAGGCTTTTGAGGCCTAGTAAGGAGACTTCTTTTGCGTGGGACATGGAAACAACCTTCCCTTCAGGCTTTTGAGGCCTAGTAAGGAGGCTTCTTTTGTGTGGGACATGGAGACAACCGTTCCTTCATGCTTTTGAGACCTAGTAAGGAGGCTTTTTTGTGTGGGACATGGAGACAACCTTCCCTTCAGACTTTTGAGGCCTAGTAAGGAGGCTTATTTTGTGAGAGACAGGGATACAACCTTCCCTTGAGGCTTAATAAACAAACATTAAAAAAAAGAAACAATAGGTGTGTAAGGTAACAGGACAGGTTGGCTCCCTCCTGTGAAATGCTGCCTATTCCCACGGTGATAAGGACATGGCGAGGTGAGCTCAGAGGCAGGAAATATGGGAAAACAAAAGACATTGATACCAGGACCAGGAGACTATAAGCTAAGGGAGGGAATCTACTTGATCTATCTGTAAGGTCCATTATTGCCCTTTATTGGCAGCTAATAGCTAACAGACACATTGAGAGCCCTGTCGGACAGCTTTTGTAATATGTGAGCAGGACAAACATTGACCATCCACAGAGGGAGTTTGGAGTTCACCAATATGGGACCTAACACCCTCCCACCCCCCCCCCCCCCCCCGCTTTCTCATCAACTCTAATCCACACAGGCAAAGAAATCAAACCATAGATCTCCATAAATCGAGTTATATATAATAATGAGAAATGACACAGGAAAAAAGTATTGCACGCGCTTCCTAAGATTTATTTAATACTTTGTTGGTGATGAAGCTTCAAGATGCCATCTGTATGGAGAAACTAGTAGCCAGCATTGCTCAAGTGGGATTTTGGACCATTTTTCCACACAAACACTCTTCAAATCCTGAAGGTCCCAGGCTCCTTCTATGAACTCTGAGTTTTTGTTCATTTCATCAATTTACTATTGGATTTAGGTCTGGTGATCGGCTCGGCCATATTAGCAGCTTTATTTTCTTTTTCTGTCACCAGTTGAGAGTCTTCTCGGCTGTGTGTTTGGGACCATTGTCTTCTTCAAATGTCTACCCTCGTTCATCTTCATCATCCTGGTAGATGGCAGCAGACTTTTATTAAGAATGTCTCTGCACATTTGTCCATTCATCTTTTCTTTTCACTCCTCTATCTGAAATCTAGAAACTGATCTGTAACCAAAGCCATCAGTATGTTTTGCAACACTGAGGTTGTGAATGCCTTGAGACAGCTCACTGGTTTTTCCCATCATGAGAGTTTCTTGTGTGGCACCTTGGTAATGAAACACTTTTCTCATCACTAAGGTAATTATTTACATTTTTTATAAATAATTTATTATATCTTCAGCTTCTACAGTTTGTATAACAGTGTTAATTTGGTGTAACCTCTAAATAACTGAACACATAGCCATTAATGGCAACAAAAGTGAGTACTCCCCTAAGTGAAAATGGTCAAATTGTGCCCAATTAGCCATTTTCCCTCCCCTGTGTCATGTGACTCATTAGTGTTACAAGGTCTCAAGTGTGAATGGGGGGGGCAGGGGTGTTACATTTGGTGTTATCCCTCAAACACTCTCTCATACTGGTCACTGGAAGTTCAACATGGCTCCTCATGGAAAAGAATTCTCTGAGGATCTGAAAAAAAGAATTGTTGCTTTTTACATCTTTCTTTTTTTCATATTAATTAAGGTGGCCATATATTGTGCTGACTGAAGTAGCAATACCAAAGGGGAAATAAGATGGGTGTGACAGCATGAGGGCTGGTGAGAGGAGGAGCAGCATAAGAAGGAAGAAGGGTGTGATAGCAGGAAGGCTGGTGACAGGAGGAGCAATATAAGAAGTGTCTGACAGCAGTGAACTTAGTGACAGGAGGAGCAGCATAAGAAGGGAAATGTGTGCAACAAAAGGGATTGTAGTGACAGGAGGAGCAATATAAAAAATGGATATATGTGTGACATTAGATTAGTCAATGAAGAAGAGTGTGACAGCAGGTAAGCTAGTGACAGGAGGACCAGGAATGTCCACACACTTGGATTTCCTGATACCAGTGTTTTAGGGTCCCTCACCCAGTTACCATCATGGTTTTCCCTGTCTGTGATTGCTGCCCTGCTATTGGTTAGCTACTTCCTTTTTTTAAGAACCACAACCCTAAAAAAATAGCCCCCATTTTTCCAGCAAGCTTTTTTTTTTTTTCGAATGTTACCCTATAAAGGTGTGTAGAGATGGTCGAGGGCCTACGCTGTTTTATGCTACATGTTGTACTGCGAAAGGTGTTTTATACTAAATGTATTATATGGTGTTGATTGTTATAAAGGTGTGTTAACATGTAAATGCTGCTAGTGGAGTGTAGGTTCCCCATTTAGCAGAGCCGGGGCCGTTTACCTGCAGGCGCCACCTAGCGGGTGGGCTAGAGTAGCGGTAGATTAGATATCAGCTAGGGGATAGGGGTAACTTGAGGTAGAGGAGGAGTGACAGAGGGCAAGTGGGTTGGCTAGTAGTGTGGGCCTCATGGAGTGCCAGTTCTGGATAGGTTTGGAGTAAGAGAAGACATGGCTACAGAGTTAGGGCCCGGAAAACTCAAAAGGTCCGGAGCCTACAGCTCACCCCGACGGGCTCAGAGAATTCGTGCAACTAGAGAGCCGTTGCAGCCAGGATGTGGACAAAGGTGTGAGGAAGAGGGAGAACGAAGACACAGACCCGGCAACTTGAGGACTAATTCCAAGATAGCCGGAGACAGGTCAAAAAAAGTGTACCCCAGAAACAGTAGAATCAGAACCGTGAGAAGTGAGGCCGTGTCTGTCATAACGGTGTGAAGAATAAACTGAACAAGTTTGGTTGCCAAGATAATTCTGTTGTTGCGTGGGTTACTATTTCGTCTACGACGAGGACTGGCAGCGGGGTGATGGACATCGGCCTGAAGAAACCAGTAAGTATTTTGCACCCCACCAGAAGTCACACCCATACATAAAGTCTCCTTGGCGGAGGTGTGTGGAGACCATATGGCCCAGCATCCATGCCTTCCTTCAAAGGGTTCTCCCAGGTTGACATCTCTGTTAATATGGAAGGCAATGTATCCAATATGGCTACTGTAGGGGAGGATTGGAGTGACGGTTATGAGGTTGAGAGTGTTCTGCACATTGCAGAGAATTGCAGCTGCTGGCATTGTTATGTAAGGCTGTGTCAGACGTTGGCAGCGTGATTTGTGAGGCGCGCACTGTACCTGATATGTGTGGATTAATAAAGCGTGTGCATGCGGCCTGCGCCCTCCTCCAGCTTCAAAGAACTTCAATGTTAACACTTTCCATATGTGAGATCTCAGTAGTGCACACACCGGGTCACCAGAGCTAGATTAAAGAGCCGCTAATCCTAAAATACAAGCTGCTTTATATAAGATAACTACTTATTATAATCACCTCATATGGAAAAAATAACGGGAAACTGTAAGAACGTTAAAGGGAACCACACTACACATCACTATAGATCCCGACCATCTTGTTTCACTCTGTATATTGTCAGCCCTACTGTGGAGTACAGTAATATTTACATTATTTTCATATGTTTCCAGGAAGAGTAGCAGAGGGATGGCACAAGGCAGAGATCTAAAGACAACATCTAAAAAGCCCCTCTAAAAGACCACCTCCTTGAAAAGATTAACCCCAAATTCCAACCAGTTTCCTGTGACAGGTCTTCAGCGTGACCATATGTTTTACATGCTGAGAATTTTCTTTAAAGAGAACCTTTCATTTGCTATAAATATGTAATTTTTTAATTTAGTGTAAATGCCGCTGTTCTCGTGAATCCGGCGATGTTTTTCTTTTATTTCTGCTCCTCTCCGTTCCGAAGATACAGCCCCCTTTCCATGTTCATAGTAGTTTTTTTAGCCAACTAGGTGTGGTACTTAAGAAAAGTTGAGGGTTACGCCCACTTGGCCTAAAAGACTAGATTTATATACAGGAAAGAAGAAGCTGTATCTCAGGAACAGAAAGGCGCAGGAAGAAAAGAAAAACAACCCTGGATTCAGGAGAACAGCGGTATTTACACCAGCTAAAAATAATAATTACATATTTATGGCAAATGATGAGTTCTCTTTAAAACAACCACACCCCAGAAAACTCTTGTAAATTCAATTTTAGGTGGTATAAAGGGCCCCAAACAACTCCTGTGTTCTCTATGAGAGAGTTATTAAGAGGGGTTACTGATAAGTCTTTGGCTTTACCCAGAAAGAAACGAGATAGGATGATGAAACTTTACATTTATTCCACATACTCTCCACTGATGTCACCACACTTCTTATATCGGTATTCCAAGTTCTGTAAGCCTAGCAAAAAGAAGGATTTCGGTTGTGCCTCAAACCAAGCATCCGTAGCAGCCATGGCATCAGAAATGGTGTGAAATTTGGTACCTTGAGGTGTTTCTTCAGGTTTGGAACAGAAGATAGTCGGAGGGAGCTAGATCTGATGAATAAGGTGAGTGGTCAACCAGCTGGATGCCCGGCTCTGCCAGTTTTGCCGTGGTCACTTGTGCAGTGTGAGCGTAGGCGTTGTCTTGCAGGACCAAAATTTCTTTGGGCAGCTTGCCTCGCCTTTTGGCCTTCAGAGCTGCCTTTAATTGGTCCAAAAGTTCAAAGTAATACCTTGCATTGATGGTGGAACCCTTTTAAAGGTAGTCCACTAGCAGCACGCCCTCCTTATCCCAGAACACAGAAGCCATCACCTTAGTGGCTGATTTTTGCACCTTGAACTTCTTTGGACGAGGAGAACCACTGTGCTTCCACTCTTTGGACTGCTGCTTGTTTTCATTGGTCATACAAATAAATCCAGGTCTCATCCATAGTGACCAGTCGATCCAGAAAGTTCTTATCAGTTCGGAAATGCTGACAAATGGACCAGGAAGTTTCACTCGCATGCTGCTCTGATCTGTTGTCAAACATTTGTGGACCCACTTTGCAGATCGCTTCCTCATGTCCAAATGTTCATGGATAATGACACAAACACGTTCACGAGAAATCCCCATGATGTCTGCTATTGCTTTAGCTGAAATTCGTGGATTCTCCAGTATGAGGTTGTACACAGCATCGACGATCTCCATAACAACAACTACTCTCGGTCGTCCAGGACGTTCCTCATCATTGGAGCTGAAGTGGCCCGTTTTAAATTTGGCAACCCAGTTCTTAACTGTGGAATATGAAGGGCATTGATCCCCCAATGTCTGCAACATATCACCATGAATATCCTTCTTGTACTTTCCTTGCAGAAACAAGAATTTTATCCCTCCTCTGCTCTCAGTTGCTGTGAATATCGCATTAGACTCCGCCATTTTGTTTCCCGCGTGCGTAGAACACTGTTGCCATAAGCAACAAACACAACATTTTGTAAACATATATTAGACACATAAGGCTTTCATGTGATGTAACATTCGTTACCATAGAAGCAAAAAAAGATCACAAGGCCAAAGACTTATCAGCAGCCCTTCTATACTACGGATGTTCACAGGGGTCTGTCTGGTGTCGGGTCTTCCTTAAACATGCGTGTTAAGATTGTCTCAAGGAAAACTCGTACAGTACTTTCATCATATCACACGAACCTTTGTTGTGTCTACCTCAACATCCATGAATTTATAGCTAAAGTCCCAGCAGGCGATCAGCTCAGAAGATTTTTTGAGATAAAGATTTATTCTCGGAGGAACAGACTTCCTATTTAGAGTTTTTTGTTTTTGTTTTTACAAAAGATGCTTCATTGAGGAAATCTCGCCTTGTAGTAATGTGAATCTTGCACTTTGCTTTGATAACAGCTGTCGGTCACGTGTTAGTTGGTGACGTCCTAGCCTGCGATGTCCATATTAAAAAGAAAAAAAAAAAACATTTTTAAATATACTAATAGTGTACTCTGGATTAAAAAGGGGCATCCCTGGTAAGTATACAGATAAGTGATGTGACTGTGTAATTCTCAGTTTCTCCTGTGGTGGCGCTGCAGGGAAATTGTACAGTTAGTGCCAGGTCTCCCCGCAGATTACAGCTGATTGCAGGAGAGCATGGATACTTTGTGATCAAATTACTACCAAGGGACCATTTTAACCAACATGTGGACTACCCCTTTAATTGGTGAACAATTCAACTCTAGGTACAAGATCTTTGTTGGAAGATCCCATAATTTTCACTGGATTCAGAGATATCTTTGGTGAGCGCCCAAATGTGTTTCAGTGGTAAGGCAAGAATCATCAAATGGGGTTGAGCAGAATAAGATTGCTTAAAGACTTCCTGTAATTTTTATTTGTCATATATATGTGATTTTTCCCTCTAGGGTAAATGCCGCTGTTCTCCTGAATCCGGCGTGATTTTTCTTTTCTTTCTACGCCACTCTGTTCCTGAGATATGGCCTCCTCTTCCTTGTCTGTAAATCTGGTCTTGTTAGCCAAGAGGGCATGACCCTAATATTTGTGGGTGTGTACTTAAAGATCAAACCCACTTGGCTAACAAGACTAGATTTTAATACTGGAAAGAAGAGCTCATATCTCAGGAATGGAGAGGCGCAGAAACAAAAAAACAACAACGCCGAATTCAGGAGAACAGCGGCAATTACATCAGATAAAACAATGATATGTTAACGGCAAGGGGCAGATCGCCTCTATGACTCTTTAATCGACTATATAGGAGTCAATCAGCACTTTTTTACTCATTTGTTTACAAAGGCTGACAGAAACTGAAGGGAAAAGACCAATTGTTGTGCCTCCATACCACATCATGTATTTTCCTTGTTTATATGGGATGACGTGCTGCCAAAAACAAGGAATTTTAATGCCATCGTAAAGAATGTGATCACCCGACGAGAGAGCATTGACTTTAGTGCAGTTGGGGAATATAGTTGTCTACTCTATGACCAGCTTTGAGGTGGTCGTAGACATTTGACTTCTGTCTGTCCACCCTGGACGTTTTTTTGCCAGACTAGCTAATTGTGCAGATGTTGAGGGGAAAAAAAATCCAGGATTGGGCATGTTGAATTTCAACAGGTCCCATCCTCTATTCTTAAAGGGGATAATATGATTCCTTGGCAACTGTACATTTTCACTGTTCTTTCCTACTTGCTGTAATTTGGTGACCAACGAGATAATTCCCCACGTTCAACGGTCGACCATGCCAGTTAACGGAGATAGCTCTCGAATGTCTATGGATGGCTTTAATGTGATCCTCTCCAGAAACGACTTCGGATAATCTCATTATTACATTAAAGACACATTAGCCTGTTCCTTTCTCAGCATGGTTAGGCGTTGTCAGTCGCCTCCTACCAGTTTCGCCCCCCAAAGATGTGAGAATTTAATAACTAACCACCACTTTCCTCCATTTTTAAGTGCCCCCTGTTGACATGCTCCCCTGTCATTAGAATAAGAACAGCCCTAGCTGCTGGGAACAATTTCACTCTAAAAGTCTATTAAAATGCTGATGTTGAATAGCCGCCCCCTGTGGCCCTCACACTGGGACCACTGTTATTGTGTGCTGTGGGAACTTGTAAAAACCTTGTATTAATGTCAGTCAAAGCCCAAACACACCCCGACCCCTCACTGTGTTTTATATTACATTGTGGTATTACTCTAAAACCTTCATCCCTTTGCTTAAAAGCCTGATTATCCTGTGGGCATACACTCACTTTCCAGTCTGCTGGGTGGAGATCCGATGCGTAGGCTTCGGTGGGGTATGGTGGCTACACGTGGTGGTCTCTTACAAACCAAAAGCATATTCTTAGGGTATGAGTATTCGTAGAAGTTTTTTCTGCACCAAAAACAGGAACAACACTGCATAAAATATGCACATTTTTATGTCCCCCCCCCACCCATTCATTTGAATGGGGAAAAAACACTGCAAAAAAAACCTAAAAAAAATTGAAAAAAAAACAAAACGCTTTGATGGTTTAAAAAAAAATAATCACCATGTGCATGAAACTTCAGAAATACTATTCCCCTTGATAGTACTGTAAATTTCAGTGTTTTTTACCCCTGAAAAACGTGTGGAATAATTTGCAGCCCCAAGTGAATACTGAGACAAAATACAATCATAGGATGGTATTTTGCTTACCCTTAACTATAGGGGGGCAGAGACTCTGGTCTTGGTATATGAGGAAGGTTAAAGCCTTCCGTATGTGACGCCCCTGAACTAGTCAAGGTGTCACAGGGTGCTGCACTCTCTAGCCTTTGGTGCAGGACTCAACCCCTCGTGGTTCTGGGTTCCCAACCTATGGTACTACCTCCATCTGCATCGAAATCCCAACCACACCACACCCTGTCAGACACACCAGTGGGCTGCCCAGCTGGAATAGGGCCGCCCACCTAAGGGTCAGGTAGACTGGTGGGAGGGAAGTGAGCAGAACGGTGTTAGCCCTCGAGAAGTGAGGGGCTGAGGAAGTAGTGGCTCCCTGTATGTTGTTGGTTGGGTCGCAGACGGTGGTCTAGGCTCGGAGGAGTTGGAGACCCGGTCGCAGGGTATTGAGGCTGGGTGCCTAGACCCGGTCTTGGAGGACGGTCAGCATCTCAAGCCTAATAACCGGTCCGGGACTGAAAACACGGCGGGATACAGGACCCTTGGTCGGGGAGTAGTGTGGCGCCCCTGAGGCTTCCGTCGCCACAGGTCATTGCACCCCATCCAGCGGTGTGATGCCCATTCTGAGAGAGGAAGAGAGTGAACTCCGGTCCCCTGGTAAATCCACACTACACCCATTGCTAGGAACACACTGGGACCAGGGAAAGTGGCAGACAGCCCTCCCATGCTGCATGCTGAGAGGGGCTGTAAGACCCATCCCTGCTCCCATAGGGTAGAACAGGGCAACTGGGGAGGTGGGAGGAGCCATCTGAGAGCAGACACAGAGAGGAAGGTCAAGTTTAGTCAGTCTACCTCAGGGAGTGAGAGAGTGAGCATGTAGTTGGAGAAGAAGAACGAGAGAAAGGAGGGAGGAGGAGGCCTGCTGGAGGCAGGCAAGGAGGAGGAAAGAAAGAAAGCAAGAAAGAAAGAAGGAAAGAAAGCTCCAAGTCAGGCAGGAGCAGAGAAACAGAAGGAGACGCTTCCTGGTGAAGATCCTGGGACCCAGAGGTCCAGGTGACACCACGTAGAAGGCAGAAGGAGTCGCAGGGCCACGGGTAGTCCTAGAGGTACCACGAGCAGTCCTAGAGGTACCACGGAGAGGTCCTAGAGGCGCCACGGGTAGTTTTAGGCTGCGGTGGCCTGTTCCACAATAACATCAGTGGAGTGATCAAGCTGCGACAGGGGACGGTCCCTAGAGACTGGAGGAGTGCAAAATCATCTCCAAACAGTAAAAACCGAGGCCCAGGGAACGTTGTAGACTCCCAGGGCCAGAACCCATAGCAGAGTTCCAGAAAAGGGGTAATCAGCCGACAGGTGACCCCCCCAGCCTGGAGGCTGTAGTGGAGGCCAAGCCAGGTCCATCCTAACAAAGGCAAGGCTAAGGAAGACAGCAGAAGAAAGAGACACTAAGAGAAGGGTACCGGCTTTCACTCTCAGAATCACCCAGAAACGGCGGAGGTCCCTGACAGTGGTCCCAGCAGTCCAAGGGTCCCTACAGCTGTGACAAGAAGTGTGAGTAAAGAACTTGAACTGCACCCTTGAAGTGGTCTCTGTTATTTCAGCTGCATAGACATTCACAAGCACCAACTGTGCCCCGGGGCATTGCTCCACCTGTGGGGAGTAGTACTACCATTGCTGCCATATCATCCCCCGGAGGCCTCATACAGCAGCGGCGGCTTAATAGCCGCATACCACAGGTGGCGTCACGAACACAACCATTATTAAGCAAGCCACATATTTTACTGACACCCACCAGGGCCACGGAGCCGGGCCCAGCCACCACTGACTACCACCGGACTAGTCCGGCCCGGCACCGGGTGTCCCACAGCCCTGGGGTGGGAGAGTCAGTAGCTTCAGGCAACCTGGCAATTAGCCTTTGGAGGATAGTGTCTTCACAAACTGTCCCCAAGAAGCTCAGAGATCGAGGGCACTAGCGCAGCGAGAAGGATCGGGCTTTCCAATCCATGCAGCCTGCAAAAATCCCAAGCGTGAGCCCTTTTGAGCGCAGCCCCACTACCAGGAAGTAGGGAGAGAGACCTGGAGAGCTTTAAAGGCTGCTTTACATGTTTCAATTTCATATGCGATCTCGTATGCGATCGCACCCGCCCCCATCGTTTGTGCGGCTCGTGCAATTTGTTGCCCGTGTCGCACAAACGAGTAACCCCCCGTCATACGTACTTACCTTCCTAACGACCTCGCTGTGGGCGGCGAACATCCACTTCCTGGAGTGGGAGGGACGTTTGGCATCACAGCGACGTCACACGGCAGCCGGCCAATAGAAGCGGAAGGGCAGAGATGAGTGGGACGTAAACATCCCGCCCACCTCCTTCCTTCCACATTGCAGGCAGGATGCAGGTAAGCTGTGTTCATCGTTCCCGAGGTGTCACGCGGAGCGACGTGTGCTGCCCCGGGTACGATGAACAACCTGACGTACAATTTTTAGAAAACAAACGACGTGTATGCGACCAACGTTTTAACGCACAATCAGGGTCGCACGTTGGTGTCACACACTACGATATCACTAACGATGCCGGATGTGCGTCACTAACGACATGACCCCGCCGACATCTCATTAGATATATCGTAGCGTGTAAAGCCCGCTTAAGCCAACAGGCCACCAGAACATTCCTAAAATTGTGCACGGAGGCAGGCTCCGGACCATCCGGTAGTACCAGAGGAGACGGACACGCGTACACACGTACACTTTGGATAGCTGTTGGCTGAATGATGGTTTGGTGGATCCTTCGACCGACAACTATCTTTCCCGGCTCTTGCTTTGCTGAGTGCAACGTGTTTGGGGGCCTCTAAGCGATTGTTTCATATTTGTTCTTCAGGAGCGCACCGCTCCCTTACCACTCGGCTTCCAAATTGTCATGGGGTGGCGCGCTTCTGAAGACTGACAATTCAGACCAGGGGCACAGCTCAGGCTCTGGCCTCAACCTTGTCCTTTCTGATAATACCAGGATAGGCAGCTTTGGCTCTACAGCATTGAAGAAGCGCATGGGCGCCAAAACTGGTCTTGATATATGAGAAAGGTTAAAGCCTCCCATACACTTTGGATTGTTGTTGGTTGAATGATGGTTCGGCCGGTCATTCGGCCGACAATTATCTTTCCCAGCTCTCCCATACACAGGAGTGCTTGTGTTGCTGAAGGGCTTCTAAAGGGTTGTCTCTAGTGTTGAGCGAGTAGTAGTAGTTGACTATTTGTACTCACTATGCTGTTAGCGAATACTGCCCACTACTCGCATATTCATTACGAGTAGCAAGCACAATGTAAGTCAGTGTGAAATACTCGCTAAGTAGCCACGTAACCCGAAAGCCAAACTTTTCGTGCAAGTAGCGAATAGTACGGCTTTCGGGTTAATCGCTACTTAGCGAGTATTTACCATTGACTTAAATTGTACCCGCTACTCGTAACAAATATGCGTGCGCTAACAGCATAGCGAGTACGAATAATTAACTAGTCACTCAACACTAGTTGTCTCATATTTGGTCTTCAGGAGCACACCACTCCCCTGCCTCCTGGTTTGGGGTGGTGTGCTCCTGAAGATTGACTCTTTGGACCAGGGGCATACGTCAGCCTCTGGCTTGAACCTTGTGCTCTCCGATTAATGCCAGGAGAGGCAGCTTTGGCTCTATAGAATCGTAGAAGCGTGGGGATGCCAAAACTAACCTGAAGCTGGCCTGATCCAACCAGCTTCAGCGCAGCACTTGCAAGCTGAATAGCAAACAGCTCGTAAACACCTACTCCTTGCCTAGGAAAACAACCGTTGCAGACGTGACTGGAAACTTAGGCAAAAACTGTTAAGCTGTCAAGCACCTTGCAAATGTATCCATTTATGAACATGAGATGGCTTCTTTAATTGCTTCTGCAGGGAGGGTTTTGAACACCATTGAATGAGGGGTTATTCAAAATTAGAAAATATTGAGATACCCCAATCTGACCCCAATCCCATTATTTATGCCCTATGGCCAGGCACGACCAGCAAAGGCATCCCATATCTTATTTTGTATCCATGGTCTTTGTGGTTTGCAGAGCTCAGCATCATTAGCAGCTCCATCCTGTGTCTAGGGTTTATCGCTGCTGCAGAACAGCAGAGAGCATTGTGAGATGATGACACTAATGAGCCAGAAAAAGTAGGACTCCTCCATAGAGGGGAAATCGTTTGATCTATATCCATCGGGAAGGGCAGCATGGTAGGCAGGAAATACGTCCCATAAAATGGTGCAAATGGCACAGTTAGAAAGAGGTCACAGTAAGGGTTATTTATATATGAGGTGGAGGGGGAACATGGGAAGAAAGCAGAAAAGCAGATACCACCATTGCAGATAAGAAACAGCAGCAAAAAGTGAGCAAGCAATGAACAATGGTACAGAAGAACTGTGGAGAACAATGGAACCGAAGCTTGGAGAAGGTGATGGTTAGTGGTTGAGAAATGATGACCACAAAAATGAAGAAAAGGTGTATATGCGAGGAAGGACAGAACAGGACAGAATGGCAGAACCAATGACATCTAGTGAAGAAGACAATGCAACAAAAGAGGGTAGGAGTTTTCGAGAGCAAGAAAGGAGGAGATTGGGGTTGTAAGAAGGGTGGATTGGGGCTGCTAGGAGGCAGGAGGTTTTGACGTGAGCATAGAAGGTGGGCGATATCATCTAGTTCTTCATCTAGAGCAGTGTTTCTCAGCTCCAGTCCTCAAGACCCATCAACAGATCATGTTTTCAGGTTTTCCTCAATATTAGCCAAGGAATAATTCCATCACCTGTGCAACATTAATGAAAGCCTGAAAACCTGATTGAGGAAAACCGGAAAACATGATCTATTGGTAGGTCTTGAGGACTGGAGTTGAGAAACACTGATCTAGAGGTCTTTAAGGCGTTTTCCATGTGGGTTCCTCTTCTTCTAATATACTATTGGAACATTTTCCAATATGAGATGAGTAAGGGTTTGACCTACTCCGAGAAGGCAGAGGCCACAGCTCATCGTAAGTCGCCCCAAACCAGCATAGGGGACTTTGTGGACATCGTCATGGAATAAATAGTCACTGGGATATGATTGAATATGGTGTGACTTGATGGATGAAGATGAAAGGAGGAAGATTGAAGATGAACTGGAAAAGACAGGATGATGTATAGACGGAGGAAATGTGCCGGAAGAACCCAACTATGAGATCGAAGTTAAAAAAAAGAAGTAATGTATATTTAGAAACTGAAGCTCTCCTTGCATCAGTGATTGTCCTGAAATAGTCTTGTTATCTTTCCCAAACCCTCCTGATCTGATTCCTTCCCCCTCTTACAATGTGGCCCCCAGAACAATACTCGGCCTCTCCAGTCTCACTGTGTTTTGTCTCTTCTGGCCATCATCTGACGTGTGATTAATGAGGCGTCCCGCCTCACACAAAGCACTGGGGGGGCCTCACAGCTACTTCCCGCAGTTTTCTGCTTCACAAAAAAACATTATTACTGCAAACAATAGCTGCCCTGGCGTGATCCTCAACCTCAATAAAATGACCGCCCTCTGGTAACAGGCTGTGTATTCTCCTCTGATGGGAGAGGCACTGCGCTATACGGATAGATTGCTATCGATGTAGAGGACCCTTACGTAGGATTTACTCGTTCTAGTAACACATTAAAGCTATGCACAATAAAATTTCAATCCTTTGGGATTTTCGGGATCAAAAGTGCTTAGGTATAGCTTTAACTTTTTTCCAGGTCACCAACAATTCCGATTATTCATCCACCCAAAACTACATAGGCACCACATGAACGCCAATCCATAAAGGTGCACACTCCAGTGGCGGACATATTATTGGTGTAAAGCTCGTGGCTGATGTAGGGCAAAGAGTGGGGTTGGTGGGCCCACTGGACCACCGGGGGGCCCTGGGATTACCCTTTAGTGGGAGGGGCTTAACTAAGCACCTACCACGAGGTGGAAGCCAGGTACCACTACCAGGGCAGTGATCGGGATTGTGGCAGCTGACCGTCAGGACGGGAGACGGACTCAGGTAAAGGCACAGGTGCAGACAGGTACAGGCAAGTTGGCTGGGGCAGACAGTAGGGACAGGTATGGTGGGCACGGGAGGGACTAATAGGTATGGGAAGGCAGGTACAGGTGATGGATACAGGGATAATGAGACAGGAGCATGGGAATCTGACAACTAGCTAGCAGACTGGCATACTGACTAACTAAGGATGTTGCACCGGCACCCTGCACCTCTCCTAATGGGAGGGTGCCTTAAATACATACTGCCTCTCAGCCATAAGTTGAGAGGCATTTCCTGGAAATAGCGCACCGACCCTTTAAGAGGAGACCTGAGCTGTGTGGACTAATACCTGGGGGGAAGGCGGCAGCAGCACACATGAACGGCTGGGGAAGTGTGGGGAGGACGCGACCAAGCCGGGGTGGTAAGTCGGCGACCCTTCAGGGACGCTGGCTCTACAATTGTTGCAACTTGTGCAGGGTCCAAGAGGTTGGGGGGCCACTACACCACCAAAGCAGGTGGAATTATCAGCTAATCGACTACAAAGGGCCCATATATATTCTTCTTGGACAAGGGCCTTTTCTGACTGTTTCCACCATGAGTGAGATAGGAATTGTTTGCCCTGTAAAAGGGCCACCAGGCTGAAAAAATATGATTCCACTGCTGGGATAATTATCCTTGATCTCAAAAGAGAAGCTTTGCATGGACACTTAGGTAATGCAAAATTACCATACAATTTATGTAGCCATTGGCTAATGCTGGTTTACCCAACGTTGGTTTTTTTTTTACACAACCACTCACATGAGCGCTTGACTTGGCATTCAGTATGTTCTCAATAGGGAGAGGGGCGTAAGGCTCCGTTGGACACTTCTCCTGACGACGCTATCCTCTCCAGACATCTCTGTCAGTAGGCTATTGTCACGGTAGGTACGGGAATGTATCAAGTGCATGGCGAAAGAGAAGGAAAGGGAAACACTGTGTCTAGGGATAGGGAAGATGGTGACCCCTGACCGAACCTACTGCTGGTCCCTGGGGTCCCTCACCACGATAGATAGGTTCTACACCTATGCGCCGAGCCGGATACCTGACCCTAGGTATCCCCAGTGCTGGGCCCTAAATAGGGAACGGATGGGATGAACTCGTCATCAACCCCACTAAACATCTATTGAAGACACAAGGGGGACAAACAGGGGAAAATGCATGAACTACTTATCATAAGATGACTCGGGTAGAGGTTCAGCAAAATTTCAGCAACAATACCACAGAGGCGTACAAGCCACCTGCTTGCAACCTCGGCTTGAAGGAACTGCAAATATCACCAGCAGCAGTGCAAAGGAAGGGGTATTTAAACACTAACGGAATACTGACAATCAACAGCTGGGTGGAAGTCGAGCGCCTGCTGGGTCCAAGAAGGGAGAGAGATACAGTATGCACATGAATACTGACAGCAGGAATAATTGAAAGTCAGGGAGCATTCTCCGCAGACAGACGCTGTGACCTTCGACGGCCAGAAACCACATGACTGTCTGTCACACGTGACACACCCGTGACAGCTATTTCCCATGAGAACAAAATAATTTGTTATATCGGAAGTTGGCACACCCCACCCCTATACAGATTTGTTGATTGCTCTCCCTACTGAAGTCCATGGATTCAGCCATCCTTACTATTTGCAGTGTCCTTATAATAGGAGCTCACCCCCAAAACAGAAAGATGTGATTGATCATTGACAATTGCCTTAAAGCATTATTCACACAATACCATAATTTTTTTACAAGGCACAATAAATGCATGCTAATTATTAATATTCAGACCAATCCTGACATAAAGATTATTTCTTGTACTTTTGTGGGGGGGGGGGGGTTTCATCTCCATATGCCCCTCTGTACATCTAGTTTCACATAGCTGAATGGGTGATCCTATTCTTACACTGCTAAATTTACATTTCTCAGCAGCACCCTGCTTGTCCTAAGTGCTGCAGGTCCCTAAACTCACTCTCCTGTAAGCTCCTTATAAGCCACACCTCTCTATAATATATGTCATGTGCTGGAAGTAGGTGATCTGATAAATGTGTAAAATAGCACTGGCCTCCAGCATAGGTCTACTATATATTACTCATCTCAGCTGCACCTGCCACAGATGCACATCATGAAGCTAATCTACGTTTACAATACTCTTTTCTTCTGTGCACTGTATGCTCTTGCACACAACTCTGCCTGACTGATTTTATCATCTGTTATTGATCTTTTAGCTGTTTTCCAGCAGAGATCAACTGTTCTGCACTCTGCACTGCTTACCTGCACAATGGAGCTTGTAATATCCATTCAGAGCTTACACAGATCAATAATGCTAAACTGTAAATGTCACTTTGTTGATGCTTATGGCAAAGGATTATTTTCTGCCATAAGCATCAACAGAGCCACATTTGCAGTTTCAAATCACTAATCAAACATATCATAGCCATTATTTCACTAGCTTTGTAGGACTGTTGATCTCTGCTGAAAACCAGCTAACAGATCTATGATGTAAATATACACATGCAGATATTTTTATGTATAAGGCTGGAGATGAAATTGTGATGACGGACTACTGTACAGGACCATAAAAAGCATTGTATTCTGTAGAATATGCTCGGTTGCAAGTGCTGGAGACACAGCAGAGATATGCTGGAAGCCAGAAGAGAGTATGCACTAAGTGCACATGTTCAGCCAGGAGCAGTGGATCTACTGTATGACGCATACAATGGTAACTGGAGGGTAAATAGAGCCTGGAGAGGCATAACTAAAGGGGATTTATGTGCAATATTAGGCAAATTTAACAATGAGTTATATTAGCACAAAATAATAATTATATATAAACATTAGTATAAGACCACATAGTGATTTTAGGAATACCCTTTAAGGACAACTGAAGTCTTACTAGCATGAGTGCATGTACCATAGTGCTATGGGCCCATTGTCAAGCTACCACTGGGGGGCGCAGGGACTCAGGTAGGAAAAAAACTCCTGAGTGTGGTTAGATAGAAGCCCACTAGAGGTCACTAACACAAGAGCAGGGATAGTCGATCAGTCAGGGTCTATGCCGGGAGGTCCAGTCAGTACTGAGAAGAAAACTATCCAAAGTCAAAGAACAGAGCCGAGGTCGGATACCGGAAGAACAGGTAAGCACAAAGGAGGACGTGGGGAACACAGCACAGGACAGGAGACCAGAGGACAGGGAGGTATGGAGGAAAGGCTGGGTAGGAGGGACGGAGATCAGGACAGGCTGGGGAAACAGAGGTCAGGTCAGGGGAATGGAGGTCAGGTCAGGCAAGAGGGACGGAAGTCAGGTCGAGCAAGGGGAATGGAGGTCAGGACAAACATTACCGGGTAGCAGGACAAGAAACAGGGAACTTCTCATAGGAACGGAGCACATAGCAGAGCCCGAAATATCACGGGCGGCGGCCCGGAGGCAGCAGTACTAAGATATGGCAGTGTGACCCTCGGAATAAGGCCAGAAAAAATAGGCCCCTCCCAAGAGACCTAAACCCCGGAGGCAGGGAACATGCAGTGGCTCAGGAACGGCAGAGCTATGCATAAATCATGACACCCAACTTGTTGATTCCTCATTTCGAAAGTAGGTCCCATATGGAGGACCCATTTTCATCTTTAGGGTCCATTATACTCTATATTCACTCATCCTACTAGATCTTTAGATGATGAAGTCCTGGGTGGATGTTACTCACATATGATGGTTGTTGGATGTGTGGTTATATATCTCATGTAAGAAAGACAACATGTGTGGTCAGACATTGGGTTTCCTTTTCGGTTTTTATTATGAGAGGAATGCCAATAAAATTTAAAGACTATGGCTGGAATGATTGGCACCGCAGCCTTCCCCACCCATTGCACAAAGACTCAAAGAGAAAGGTGCATGGGAGACATGGAGTCCATTTCTTCTACTTAATAGGGTTTTAAAAGACATGTAGGTTCACCCTCTGCAGTGAGGCATTGTTTGGGGTGGGGGAGGGCATTATATTTCCGCCTTGCATTTTACCAAGATAAAGGATTTAACATCTAAAGCCTGGACACCAAAGACTCTTTGTTGTGTAAATAGTGGATCTGCTGTGGAGGCCTTCACAGGGGATTAACTTCCTAATTTAGTTGTAGATTTAAGTTCTTTCCTTTTATTCTTGACAAATAGCACAAAATTTGTTGAAGAAATCCCATTCAAGGCTAATAACATAAGAGAGATGGCCAAAGAGGTGCAGAAAATAGTCTACGAAGGAGAACCTAGTTATGTCAGTGGCCAACTTTAGGGTGACCATCAACATCGATGATAAGGTAGACATTTCCTACTTAGATGAGTCTCATTGTGATATGTGATGGAGATAAATGGAGATAAATAGAGATGTGATGGAGATGGCCAAAGAGGAACAGAAAATAGTCTACCAAAGCGAATCTAGTTATGTCAGTGGCCAACTTTAGGGTGACAATCAACATCGATGATAAGGTAGACATTTCCTACCTAGATGAGTCTCATTTTGATATGTGATGGAGATAAAAAGGGGCTACTCAGCTCCAGACCCGCTAAACTATTTTATTAGGTAATTTATAAACTCAAGGGGAACTCTACTATTGTTGAGGACCACCTGATATATCAGTACATGGACACCTGTTTTTGGGTAAGACAAGGGGTGGAGGATCCCTTTGGCCTGCACCCCCCTGGGATAGCCCCGTCCGTCCTCCCTATTGAGTGGTAACAGGGTTATGGTGCCTGTCAGCAGTTGGGGTAGGTCCTTGAAGTTGGTGTAAATTGTTACTGGTGGTTCCTGGAGTTACGGATCCCTTTAATTTGCCGGTTTTAGTTGGTGGTCTGATGATTTGGGGGACTGCCGGCAATGGAGGTCCCGTGTTTTGTATTTATCCCCCCCCCCTTTCTATTTGTGCTCCCAAGTTGGTGGTTACGACTGGGAGTGTGGTCAGGGAGAAGTTTAATGTTAATAAGGTTATTATTATTATTATTATTATTATTATTATTATTTAATCTCCAGCTTTATGGGCTTTGAGGACCCCACTCGATTTAAGTTATTGTCTGATGATTATATGCCATTTCATCCAATCCTGTTGTCGGTGTTTTATTTCATAGCCACTAGGGGTAAAGGGGACAAAAGACAAGGAAACGGTTCCTGGACTGGCTTCTGGCACACGGGCCTCGCGCATGCGCATTAGGGCGCGCGCGCGGTCATTGACCCTTTCTTAAAGGGCCAGCACCCAGAAACAGGATATTGCATAGACAGGTACAGGGTATATAAGGTTTCTCTTTCCTGGTGGGCGGGGCCTGTTCTACGTGTTTAGCAAGCTAGTGGTCAGGTCCCCGTATTGCTTTGCCCTGTGCTTTGCCTTGTATTAACCCTGTCCTGTCTCGTAGAGCCTATCCTGCCACGCCAGTCGCTCCGAACCAAGTCCATCCCTGGACCCTGACGGTGACTTCGGCGGATGTCCCACCACCTCTGCAGCTCCGCCAGTCTCCAGTCTCTGGCTCCGTTCGGTGACCCGTTCCATCGCTCAGCAGGTTCCGGATCCCGCCTGACCCTATAACCCGGCCTCGGACCCTGAGCCTCTTCACCCGGACTACCGTCCAGAACTCCGTGGGTTCAGCATCATCCACCTTTCCTGCTTCTCTACGGACTGTCCAGCTACCTATAGTGCTCCGGCTGCCGTGCATCAGGACCCTCTGGCGGGGTGACCGGCCTGGCTGCCTTCTCAGGGGAAATCGGTGTACGTGTAAGGGGTGGGCAGACCCCTTACAAGGAAGCACAGGTTTTCTCTGAAGTGGTTAATGCTGTCCCCATAGAAACTGTAGAGGAGGGAGGAGTAGCCGGCAGCTTATGGGGAAAGGAAGTGTGTGCTGAAGGCAGTTGTGTCCGGGACAGGAGAGAAGAAACAGCCAGGGGCAGAGTGTGGAGCTGAGTGGGCAGAAAGAAAGAAAGAAAGAAGGGAGCTGGAAGAACAGGGAAGCCGGAGAGAAAAGGAGAGGGCGGAACCTCATAGTGCGAAGCAGTCCCGGTGTGGGTCCGGGCTGTGGGTAGCCAGAAGTGGGAGCCGGGCGAAGAGGAGTAGTCAGGCAAGTCACCCATTTGAGGGGACGCTAGGGCAGGCTTTCCCTCAGCTAAAGGAAGCGCCACAGCACTGTGTTTTGTTACTGCCAAGTGTGGAGAATTGCGAAGAATAAAACATGTTTGTTATTTGCATTGAACCATGCCTGAAGAGTATTTGTGCGCCGGACGACATCTGCACCACCACACTCTGCCCCACCAAGACATCTCCCGTCCCGATAGTGACGGCGGAGCCAGGGGTAAGCCTGACAGAAGGGGCCACGACTACAAGCCCAGAGGCGCCCCTGGCACCCCGTTACATGTGGCGTAGTCGGCAGGATCCCGATCATATGCAAGGGGTCCCGCTCCAAGAAGAAGGAGATCAAGTGATGCCGAGGACACTGGATCCAGATTATTGGAAAAGAGTCCCGATCCCATGGTGGGAAGAGGAAGAAGTGCCTAAGGCGTTGGACCGGGCACAAGATGGCGGCAAGATGGCTGTTGTCTGTGAAGACACAGAAAGTGCGCACAGAATTGGCGCCAAAAGAAGAGCCTGGGGCTGGCCGGTTCCGAAAAAGAAGTTCGGAGTACTCCGCCCAAAGAGGGGAGGTGCCGGTCCTAGGGCATGAAGGAAGATATGTGAAGTGGGCGGTGTTCCAGAGAAAAAGAAGAACCGCCGCGTAGGGGTCGACCTGATGTGTGAGACTGGGGGTGGAGTATACCCAAGAGCGGGAAAAGTAAGCCCGCCTCCACTTCCTCCAGCATCTCCACTGACCCCGACGCCATTACCAGAAACGCTGACTCCGAGCAAGATGGAGACTCCAGGAAAACAGCAAGCTGCGGTAGCCGCACTAGTAGTGACTAGCCTGGGCAGAGGACGCCCGAAGCAGACTGCGGCTGCGGAAGGACCCACCCTTAACCTACCGGCTGTGCCAGGAGGACCGGAGCGGCCCACTACACAAGAGGCCGCACAGTGGCAACAGGAAATCGAGTGGGAGGAATGCCAATACCGGCGGCGGTCGCAGCAAAGACCGGTGCTAGCTGAACTCTCCCACCCGAGACGTTGGAGCAACCCGCCAACTACGAGCCCTTCCGGAGGCTGCGCCGGTTGCCCGGACAGTCCCTGTCGGGGTACGTGCAGGCCCAACGAGCCGAATGGCAACGTGCATATCATCCGGAGTGACTTTTCAAGACCGGAAGATGGCGGGCCTGTTTTTGTTCAACACCGGCGTTGTTTTGAGCCGGAAGAAGGTGTGTTGTTTGTAACCGTTCAAGTTGCTGAGCCCGGAAGAGAGCCTGATGCTGGACTGAGCCAGGGGCTCCCTCCGCGTCGTTAAGAAGATTTTTGCCGAGTTGTGTTCCTGCCAGCTAACGTCTAAGACCGGGAGTGCTGCAAAAGCCTCCGGGCAGAAACTCCACTAAGACCGGGAGTGCCTGCCGACGGCCTCCGGGCACGACTAAGACCGGGAGCTTCCAGGAGGAACTCCGGGCGCTGGACTGGTGTGCCCTTGCGGGTGACCTCAGGTGAACATGTTCGCAGTTTCATTAAAATGACTTTGTTTAGTTTTAAAATGTGATTTTAGATTTGTGCCTTGCCGGGAGGCTTAGGCTTAAAGAGGGGAGGTATGTAAGGGGTGGGCAGACCCCTTACAAGGAAGCACAGGTTTTCTCTGAAGTGGTTAATGCTGTCCCCATAGAAACTGTAGAGGAGGGAGGAGGAGCCGGCAGCTTAGGGGGAAAGGAAGTGTGTGCTGAAGGCAGTTGTGTCCGGGACGGGAGAGAAGAAACAGCCAGGGGCAGAGTGTGGAGCTGAGTGGGCAGAAAGAAAGAAAGAAAGAAGGGAGCTGGAAGAACAGGGAAGCCGGAGAGAAAAGGAGAGGGCGGAACCTCATAGTGCGAAACAGTCCCGGTGTGGGTCCGGGCTGTGGGTAGCCAGAAGTGGGAGCCGGGCGAAGAGGAGTAGTCAGGCAAGTCACCCACTTGAGGGGACGCTAGGGCAGGCTTTCCCTCAGCTAAAGGAAGCGCCACAGCACTGTGTTTTGTTACTGCCAAGTGTGGAGAATTGCGAAGAATAAAACATGTTTGTTATTTGCATTGAACCATGCCTGAAGAGTATTTGTGCGCCGGACGACATCTGCACCACCACACTCTGCCCCACCAAGACATCTCCCGTCCCGATAGTGACGGCGGAGCCAGGGGTAAGCCTGACAGAAGGGGCCACGACTACAAGCCCAGAGGCGCCCCTGGCACCCCGTTACATACGGTCCAGTGCTTCCACCACCCGGACGTAACATTATGGAATCCGATCACATTGCTCTCCTAGAGATGAGCTGACAGCCCATAGGTCAGCCAGCCACTTTTTTTATGGAAAACACAGGAGCGCTCGACCGAATGAGTGCTCCTGCGTGTGGGGGAATCTGCTGAGATGATTGTTGGGTGAACCATCAGCCAAAGCATTGTTCAACTGATGGCCACCCAATGTGTACGGCCGACCTTACGCTATATGAGCACAACACCTTTAACGGTCTGTGCATAGATGGCGCCGAGTTTTCTCAGGTGAAGCTATTTCTTTCCCTTTTTAAGGTGAAGTGTAGTTAGAGGGCGGCATCTGCTAGAAAAATGAGCGTGTCACTTCTTTTACGATCCCTGAAGAAAAGACGTGTCCTAAGACGGAACGTGCACATCAGTGACATTTTTACACTTTTGCACTATGTTCATTTCTATAGGTGGTTTTCAGGTGGGGTCCATCATGTGCATGTACCCTAAAAGTCCCAGGTGCAGCATATAACCAAGAGTGGCGCTGCTTCATACAATCTTTTGAGTTATGAGAACAAACAAAATTAATTGCAAAAATTGCTGACTTTAAACCCTCGTTGAACTACGGTAACAACTTTGCAATCCTTCCTGTTACTGGGAATTGCTGACTTTATGAGTGCTGGACGCTGGAATTTGCTGACATTTACCAACACTCAGTATTAAACTAGTGATATTCCTCCAGTACCATCCATCAACAAACACTCTCTAATTGCTGTCACTCCCTTACACCCCATCCTGCTGACACCACCATCCGTCACCTGCACATGAGATATTGGACACTGACGTACCATGTGAGACCTTCTTATGCTCTTATCTATGTACATTAGTTGACAATGGCCGTTGCCATAATTTCAAGCTACCATATTTTAGGCCGTGTTAACACTAGCGTTGAGCTTGGCAACTCCCTAAAGGCCCCGATACACGCAACGACATCGCTAACGAGCTATCGCTGGGGTCACGGAATTCGCGACGCACATCCGGCTTCGTTAGCGGCGTTGTTGCGTGTGACACCTACGAGCGACGCAAACGATCAAAAATACTCACCTAATCTTTGATACGTCATTCATTTCCCAAATATCGTTGCTGGTGCAGTACGCAGGTTGTTCGTCATTCCTGAGGCAGCACACATCGCTACGTGTGACACCCCAGGAACGACGAACAACAACGTACCTGCGTCCTGACGGCAACGAGGCGGGCGTGTCATTAATGCGGCTGATCTCCGCCCCTCTGCTTCTACTGGCGGGCCGCTGTGTGACATCGATGTGACGGCACATGAACTGTCCTCTTAAAAAAGAGGTTGTTCGCCGCCCACAGCGACGTCGCTAGGAGGTGAGTATGTGTGACGTGTCCTAGCGATATTGTGCGCCACGGGCAGCGATTTGCCCGTGAGGCACAAACAACGGGGGCGGGTGCTTTCACGAGCGACATTGCTAGCGATATCACTGCATGTAAAGCAGCCTTTAGAGTCCAACATGGGCTACCAAAGCCACCAAAACATTAGAAATCTCAGCGCAATTCTGATGGAATCCAATGGGGTCTGTTGGGATTTTTTACACAATGGATCTGGTATAGCATCGTGGTTCTTATTATGATTTAAAGCTACAATGAAGGAGAGAATAAAGTCATAAGGTGACCATACTGATCATCTAATGTGTACAGGGGTGACGTGTCCAAACTCTCACCTAATAGCAGATGTCAGCAGTAAGAAGATTTGGGCTGTATGCCCACATTTCCTCACTGAAGAACACCTGCCACCAAAGATGTCTATTCAAAGTTCGGATGAAAATAACAACTATATACAGTCATGGTCAAAAGTGTTTGGCACCCTTGACATTGCTCCAGAAAATGAAGTACGGTATTTCTCCCCGAAAATTATTACAATTGTTTATTTCCTTTGTGTGGATTGGAACAGCACAAAAAAAAGAGAGAAAAAAAGGCAAATTGGACATAATTTCAAACAAAACCCCAAAATGGGCCGGACAAAATTGTTGTCCCCCTCAACTTAATATTTGGTTGCACACCCTTTGGAATGAATAACTGTAATCAATCGCTTCCTATAACCATTCACAAGTTTCTTAGTCCTCTCACCTGGAGTTTTGGACTCTTCTTTTTCTCCAGGTCTCTCATGTTTGAAGGCGTCTTCTCTTCTTTTCTCCCAACACCAATGTTAAGATTTCTCTACAAGTGTCAATAGGATTTAGATCCGGACTCATTGCTGTCACTTCAGAACTCTCCAGCGCTTTGTTTCCATCCATTTCTGGAGGGTTTCTTGAAGTATGTTTGGGGTCATTGCTTTGCTAGAAGACCCCTGACCTAGGATGCAAACCCAGCTTTCTGACACTGGACACTACATTGCCACCCAAATTCTTTTGGTAATCTTCAGCTTTCATGATATCTTGCACACAGTCAATGCATCCAAGGCTAGAAGCAGAAAAACAACTCCAAAACATCTTTGAGCTTCCACCATATTTTACTGTAGGTTCTGTGTTCTTTTCTTTCTAGGCCTCATTCTGTTTTCGATAAACAGTAGAATTATATGCTTTACCAAAAAGCTCTATCTTGGTCTCATCTGTTCACAACATGCTTTCCCTGAAGGATTTTGGCTGACTCATGTACATTTTGGCAAACTGCTGTCTAGCTTTTTTACATCCCATACTCATCAGTGTGGTTCTCCTGGGTCTCCTCCATAGCATTTCATTTCATTCAAATATGGACTGATAGTTCACACTGACACTGATGCCCCTGAGCCTGCAGGACAGGTTGAATTTCTTTGAAATTTGATTGGGGCTGCTTATCCACCATCCGGACTACTCTGCATTTCAACCTTTCATCACTTTTTCTCTGCCGTCCACGTTAAGGGAGATTAGCTACAGTGCCATGAGTTGTAAACTTTTTGATTATGTTGTGTACTGTGGACAAAGGAACATCAAGATCTCTGGAGATGGGGTTGTAACCTTGAGATTGTTGATATTTTTAAACAATTTTGGTTTTCAAGTTCTCAGACAGTTCTCTTCACCTCTTTCTGTTCTATATTCTTGGGGTGACACACAATGCAAAAATTGAGTCAACTTCCCCCCTTTTTACCTGGTTACAGGTGTGATTTTCATATTGCCCACACCAGTTACTTGCCACGGCTGAGTTTGAACGAGCATCACATGCTTGAAACAAAGTTTTTTACCCACAATTTTGTAAAGGGACCAACAATTTTGTGTGGCCCATTTTGGGGGTTTCATGTGAAATTATGTCCAGCTTGACTTTTTTTCTAAATTTTTTTTTTTGTTCCACTACACACAAAGGAAATAAACGTGTATAAAAAAACCAACAATAATTTTCTGGGAGAAATAGTTAATTTTCCTGGAACTGTGACTCCCTGGCCTATCAGGTCGTCACAGGATATTGTGAAATCTGCCCTTCTGCACAGTATCCACCCTCCTTAGTTACAGATTCTGGTCCTTTGGTGTTGCTAACAGCTTAAGCCAATCAAAATCCTAGGAACACTGCCCACTTTAACCTACCAGACACACCATTGGGGGGACTGAAGGGAATAGGGCTGCCCACATGGGGGGTTGGTGAGGGGAAAGTGAGGAAAGTGACAGTTGAGTTGAGTCGAGTTGAGACAGTGGAGTGGAGAGGAGTAGTGGTGGCTCTTGTGAGGAGAGGCGACGGAGGAGAGCTCCTGTGTACTAGGTGGCAGACGTTGGTCTGGGCCTGGTAGGAGCTGGAACCCTGGTCGCAGGGGACAGTGTCAAGGGGCACGGACTGCCGAGGATGGCGGCCGGCGGCCTTGAGCTATCACCGGGCAGGGGCCAGGGCACGACGGGGTACGTGGACCCCAAGCCGGAAAGTAGCTTCACGCGATCCGGTAATTTACCCGACGGGGGTGAGGACTTCAAGTGTCATCCCCAACCCGCTCCAAAATCGGGGTACTAGCGCACCGATGGGATGGGACTTTCCCAATACAGTCCAAAGAAATCCTACGCGTAAACCCTGAGAGCAAGCTCACACTGTTAGCCATATGGGTGAGCGGAACCCGAAGAGTTTTATACCCACGGGTCCAACAGAGACGAAGGTGCCAAGGACAGGGCCACAGACTAACAGCAACACCAAGGGCACGGATCCAGGCATGCTCCCTGCAGGCTACAGCAGTGCTCAGAATTCTGGTTTACAAGCTGTTGGTGTAGTTATTCCGGGACTGAGTGAGTACATTGGAAACCCCTGTTCCTATCCCCAACAGCACCCAAACACCATCCTATCACCAACGGGCCCCGGGACACAAACCCCCTACCCACGGAGGGGTTAAACATCAGGCTGCCGCACCATCGTCACCGGGTTCCCCAACGGCAGCGGTGGTCCCTCACATTACCACGTACCATGGGTGGCGTCACGAACTTTACAAAAAAAACCCTGTACATATCCCCCCCTTTTTTAATCCAGTGTCTGTGCGGACCCCCCGGATCCGGAGACGCCTCGAGCCACCGCGGGTCCGAATCCGAACGACTCGGCCGCTGGCGTGTGGGCGATAAAGAACAATTTCAAGGGTGCCAACATTTGCGGTCATGACAATATGGTGTACAACAACCTTTACGTTTTCTAAACCTACCTCCAACAACTGAGCTGATGCCTTATATAAGAGGTCAATGGTCTCTTCCATTAAGTGGTCAAGATTAGATTGGTAACGTCATTCACCGGTGTTCACCCAACTTCTCACCAACACAAGAAAAGAAGAGGATCAAGCCATGTAGATCCGTGTAGCTCAGAGAAGTTGATAAATTTAGCAAATATATTAATAATGTGGACCATTTAGCAGAAAATACTCAGGCATGAGGTGGCAAAGGGAACAAAAAAGAGTCCAACATACCTAGTGAACTGTGCCAAATGCATGACGCCATCGTAATTTTTGCCACAAATTGTGCCAATTGTTAATACATTTCTCTCAATGTTTTTCAAAATTGACAACCCCACGGGTGATCATGATAGCTTTTTGGGTTTGACCTGTTGTTTGTTTTTTTGTTTAGCCAGGCCATTGAACATTACATCTCCCGAGTCTTGCAATGACATGGGAGCACAGGACCCATTACTCCAAAACTCGGCAAATAAAAGTCCGAGAAAGCTGTGAAACAACCCATATGGGTCTTGTATTGGCAGTCACACCGATAACCATCTACTGAATGTAGAAGAAGAACTGAAACAGCTGAATGCACTTTTTATAATCTTAGGTGGAAATGTCCTAAAAATCAGGACAACATTGAGACCATATGGGTGAAGACATTGACCAAGGTGGTCATGATTTAGTAGGATTAAGGCAAAGAAAAAACAAAAAAGGGGGTAAATTAAGAAGAGATTTGGGGCCCCTGTGCCGTGTTTATATATTCACAAACGAAAGTGGAACTATGTAATCTGCTGAGAAGACCATTAATGACCACAGATCAGGAAAATCTGTTGACCCCGGTAGACTGTTCTTTGTGAATGACACATTCTGTGCCATAGCTTGACCCCAGCGAGCACTTTACCTAATCACCGGCCTCAGGCTCTGAACTTGAAAGACAACCTACCTGTCATCCAGATGTGGGAAATTCTGACCTCATCTCACGGGAATTCCTCTTCTTTTTAACATTTTCCACATTATTATTTCCACAGCAAACTATCAGTCTTCCTGTTATGAGGACAGCAGGGCTTTTTGATGTAGCTATTAACTTGTTAACAGTTTGCCGGTTGACCGTGAGCATCTGCCCCCCCCCCCACCCATGTTACATTCAAGCCTGTATCTTTTACCATTTACATTTTTTTTTATTATTTTGCTCTGTTTTAGATGGTCCAGGAGCTTAGTTGGGAGCCTTGCTCTAAATAATAGCACTTGGTTGATGACCCTTTTTGACAGAGTTTACCAAAAAGTGTCATGGTAAAACCACAGTGACGGCCACCATGTCCTCATAATGGTGAAAAATTCAAAACAAGATCACTGCGTTGAGAAACATGTGATGGTGTCTCCGCGGTGTTGGATGTTGATCTCCCTAAGGTCAACCATCCTTGCTTATGTCCTCATAATGGTGAAAGACACAGGCCCTCAAATAACAGTGACCTCTTCAGAGGTTCCCAGTAACACCCACAGGACACCAAGTAGCAGCGTCAGTTTGCAGGGTACCCAGGAATAGTGTGAATCTCAGGACCACCAGGAACAGTGTGATTCTCAGGACCACAAGGAACAGTGTGATTCTCAGGACCACTGCCACGCAAGGTACAGTGGAGTACCAAGCGAGCGTTGAAAGGGAAGGGAAGAGGAACCCTGCTTCAAGGGAAACGGGAGATGGTGATCCCTGACCAAACCTACCACTGGTTCCTGGGGTCCCTCACCACCCTAGATAGGTTCCACACCTATGCACTGAGTTGCATCCTGACCCTAGATATGCCTAGTGCTGGACCCTACATAGGGAACGGGGGGGATGAGATCTTCGTCAACCCCACTAAACACTAGAGAAGACACAAGGCGGACACACAGAGGGAAAATGTATCCACAGATCACTCAGGTATAATTTCAGCAAAAGTTTCAGCCACGATTCCACAGAGGAGTACAAGCCACCTGCTTGCAAGCAGAGCTTGAATGAACTGAATAAAGCACCTATCCAGGGAAGATGGGGGTATTTAAGCACAAGGGGAATACTGATAATCAGCAACTGAACGGAAGGAGGGCTCTACTGGGTCTTAAAGGGGAAAAGATGAAAACCCAGCAGGAAAGCTACCTAATACAGTATCAGACTCAGGACCCCCAGCAACAGTGCCAGACTCAGGACCACCAGCAACAGTGTCAGACTCAGGACCACCAGCAACAGTGTCAGACTCAGGACCACCAGCAACAGTGTCAGACTCAGGACCACCAGCAACAGTGTCAGACTCAGGACCACCAGTAACAATGTCAGACTCAGGACCCCCAGTAACAGTATCAGACTCAGGACCCCCAGCAACAGTGTAAGTTCCAGGACACCCAGTAACATGATAGTTGCAGGACCCTTGGTCAGCATGGATGAGGTACAATACATCTTATGCATGGCAATGAGGCTCTGCTATGGGCACTGTGGTTATAAATGTAATGGAGGCAATGTGGTCACTCGCTTATGGGCTCATGGGCTCTGCAGTGGGCAGCGTGGCTGGTCTTGTTATGTGGCCACAGTGGCCGGCTTTGTTACGGATGTCATTACGTTTCTCTATTAAAATGGAACCATCGCAGGCACTATTGTAGAGACAATTATAGTCATTTGACCATAGATATATTGTGGGAGTCTATGCAGTGAGTGACTTATTGAGCCACTAATATAAAGACACTGGTTGTAACTGTTACTTAAGGGTGCTTTACACGCTGTGACATCGCTAATGATGACTGCCAGGACCCAACAACCACCATTTTTCCCCCCCTAGAAAGACACGACACCGTTCTCTTATAAATTAAAATACTTTTATTTGAATTTTCCATTTTTGGAGAGAGGCATGGGGAAAAAACCACTCTCATCTTTTGGCATAAAATTTGGTCGCAGCTTTTAACCAGGCATTAACTTGCCAACATCACGGGGTTCAGGCAAATGTACCGCCATCCGGCCGTCCGGCGCGGGTATTTCACCACCACTTTTCCTACCCCTTCCGCTGCTGCGACTTAAAACACAGTAAACTCCAACAAACTTGGAAAACAAAAGGGAGGGAGGGTGGGAAACAGGTCCGGGTCCTGCAGCCGAGAGGCTGGAAGCTGGGCAGCACGATGATATGTATCCAGGAGGCGGGGCTTAGGCCAGTCACACCACAGGAGGCGGGGGCGGCAGGTCAGTGTCTTTCCAGGGGGGGAGAACTCTATTTTAACATGCAGAGGGGCCAGCAGTCAGGGGGCAGCATCTCAAGTTTCTGGCTGCAGTGCCCCTCAGACTGCCAGGACCCAACAACCACCATTTTTCCCCCCCTAGAAAGACACAACACCGTTCTCTTATAAATTAAAATACTTTTATTTGAATTTTCCATTTTTGGAGAGAGGCATGGGGAAAAAACCACTCTCATCTTTTGGCATAAAATTTGGTCGCAGCTTTTAACCAGGCATTAACTTGCCAACATCACGGGGTTCAGGCAAATGTACCGCCATCCGGCCGTCCGGCGCGGGTATTTCACCACCACTTTTCCTACCCCTTCCGCCAAGGAGCAGCACAGCGCCAGCAAGCTGCGACCCCACCCAAAAAACTGAAATACCTGAGCCGTCCCAGGAATTTCCGCAACCACCATATCCACAACATCATCATTCGGGATGTACCCATCTGAGCTTAAGGACAGCCAAATATTGCCTTCCAGCTGGCGGTCCCAGACCTCCAACATTTTTTTTTTTTTTTTTTTTTTTTTTAAAAACACTTTATTAACAGCACAATTTGGGTAGGCCCTGATCGCTCATGCGCCAGGAGAGATCCATATCACATTCTTCCTTAGCGCCTTGCCCCCTGGGCCAGAGGGTTACCTTCGGCCGGATCGTTGTAACACTCCGAACGAAAAACAGGGAAACTTGTACCTCTGTGACCAGATAAGGGTAAGAGGCCTAGCCAAACGGCCTTGGACCAGATACTTGAAGCCTATGTGTATCACCAAGTCGGTTGGAGAAAAGAGAGCTCACACAATCTTGATCACCTCTGATAGACCCACAGCTGAGCCAAGCTCCGGCAACCTCTCCAATTACATCCACTGTAAAGGGAACCAAGGACCGACCACCAAGACGAAGAGGTGAAGATCCGCTCTCCTCGCAGCCAACATATATGGAAGTAACCTCGGACCCAGTCACTAGGCCGACTTAGATCTGAAAGGAAAAACACTGTCAAAACAGAGAATTCTCGTAACCATCAACACCTCTTCTCTCCAAGGTGGTACTGGCAAAACCCAAAACCCCCTTTTTTTTTTTTTTATAAAAAGAAACAAATCACAATCATATCATTTTACATTAGCCCTGTACGCTGTTCTGAATCTTCTTACGTGCCTGATAAAACCCGATTTCAAAAACAACTCAGTACTAACGTCCCTCATAATGCATTTCAATTGCAGACACCAAAACCACTGAAACTATGCTCATGTATGCTGGCCCCTGAAGCCTTGGAACACCCCAACTCTGGGAGAGTTCGTACAGGGTACCACAGCTGGCAAACACCGAAATAACCAGGAACCGTCGCATTACCGACCAAAACCAGCCCACAAAAAGGAGGACTAAATCCGTGACGCTAAATTGAAGGGCCGTCGTCGTGGGTAAAAACTGGTCCCATCACACACGCTCGCCTAATAGACATAACCGAGTGATGGAAAAAGAGATCCAAAACATCAATGTATAGATTTGCAATGGGGCGAACAATCCAAAAAACCCCCCTTTTTTTTTTTTTTTTTGAAACAATCTACGGCTAGATAAGAATAGGCCTACTGTGATCCACTCGCTTGCTGCTAAACATCCAACCCTTCAATACCTTACACCCCACAAGCCCTCATCGCTTCAGTACCGTTCCACAATTTAAAATGGGAAGACCGACCTCGTCACAGGTTGCTTGCAACCGAACATGGTGCACGTTCGCTGAATACTGCCGGGTGTGTATTACTAGAGGGTGGCTTGGGAAATAGTCACGCACATCAACCACCGAAGCAATACCCGCTGCATAACGTACCATAGAACCGTCAGGTCAATGCAAAACGGGGTCCCGGATCATAGGCCTAACTTCACCAAACACCCCACCATCTAGCTGAGAACTCCAAACCTTGATCCTGCTGGTGGGTTGAGTTACCAAAATACCTGAGATTGGGATTGCAATAAGGTGCCCGATACTAACCCGGAACCCAGATGCCTGTTTTGCCTTCAACCCTGCGTTTACCCATAAACATTCCAAGCCACAAAAAACCTAATCAGCCTGATTACTTATTCGAGGAAAGGGCTGTAGTTGGTTAAGGCTTTTACCCACCGGCATCGTCGGACCACTGGTCATTCTCCTATTTCCCAGTCCACCCCCCTTTTTGTGTAGCTGGAACCGAAATAGTGGGGAAGGCGCAATCAAAGTTAGGTTAATGGACCATGCCCCCCCCGGGCCCAGCATAAGGAGCATTTTTTTTTTTTTTATATATATAACTATATAAACACTTTGTATCGCGAATGATCCCAAACAGCTGGCCCTGCAACGCTGTAATACTCCATCTAAAAATCTGTCTGTTCCTCCTCTTGAAACTATTATGGCATGGCACGGTGGCTCAATGGCTAGCTGCAGCCCTGGGGTCCTGGGCCCAAATCCCGCCAAGGACACCATCCGCAAGGAGCCTGTACGTTCTTCCCGTGACTGCGTGGGTCTACTCCGGGCACTCTAGCCTCCTCCCACACCCCCATAAACATACAGGTATGGAATCCAGACCGTAAGCCCCGATGGGGCAGCGTCCCCAATCCATGCAACGCACACAAAAACTAAAAGTGAATTTATACCTTTTAGAATATTTATGTGGAAGTAATTGTCCAGAAAATATTAGCGAGCCTAATTATTCTGCGAATAGTTAACCTTGCCGGTTTTCCCATCTCACTTGTTTATTTTCGGTTCCTACGGTAAGGAAAACCAATTGAAACATACGTAAGTAACCAAAGAGGGAAAATCTAGTACAAAAGGATGAAAATTACTTCACTACAAAAGAGAAGCAATTTTAAAAAAAAAACAGTCAAACCATGCAAATGTACAGAAATATACTTCTCACATTTCGATAAAACTATCTGAGGCCAATATCGATCCCTTCATTTCAATTACAGCATGAAATTAGGGGTATAACAGGGGGGGTTAGATCCCGTGATCCCATCATATTGTCACTAATCAATAAATCACTTGAAGGGTCAGTTAACCGGTGGCAACAAGATTATTCCAAGGAATGGAGGCCGCCTGTATTAAACTAAGGTTGAAAAATTAAGATATGTTTAAGTTTGGAAAGACGTCTCAGAGGATATCTCATTTGTACCTCTTCCGACAAGCCTACAAGCTGCCGTAACCCTCCGTCTGATACAGCGCCGCACAATCAGCTCTGTCATCCACTGTCTCCTCACCTATCCCCTGTAGACTGTGAGCCCTCGCGGGCAGGGACCTCTCTCCTCCTGTACCAGACTGTGCCTTGTATGGTCTATGATTATTATACTGGTACGTATTATGTAAACCCCTGTCCCATGCAAAGCGCCATGAATTATATGGCGCTATAATAAATAATAATAATTTGTAAAAATACCCGTGTGCTCAATATAAATAAACTGGCACCAGACTTAATCCTCCGAAATAGGGAAAGCTTCTTTACAGTTAGAGCGGGTAGATTGTGGAATGCTGTCTACAAGGGGTAGGAATGCTAAATACCATCACAGCTTTTACCAGAAACGGGGGAGGGCGATTCCCTCAGCACCAATAACATTGTTTGTTATAAATAACTTAGTGACAACATGTAGAGCTGGGCGGGACGCCTGTTACCTGTGACATCACGTTATCCTCCCTAGGGGCACTTATCCCACCCCGCACTCCCCATCAGGGTACTCACCTGGTGATTCAAGAAATGACGAGACGACTGGATCTAGATCTACCCACGTAACGCCTGCTACGACGACGCTCACACCGATCCAAGGGTTAAGATGACAGACTCCGGACATGGTGGCTACCCATGCCAAAGCTTGCTACCGTGACCCCTGCACATGACCGTACAACGCGATGGTCGGCACCGCACCCACCGCCGCCATAACATGCTGAAATCCACTGTGTGACAACGGGGAGGGGCTGTTAACAGTCCCCATTGTCATAATGTCAAATGGAGTGTGTTTTGGCCTGGGAGGGGGCTCGGTGTATGTGTGGTATCAGCAGGAGGGAAAACACGCCACCTGCTGACTGTTGCTTCTTGCCCCTGTTCACTACCAGCCCCCCTCAATTTGAACATTGAAGTCCTAACAGAATCCCTTAACCCGCCCGCTCACTGGGAGACCCACATGGTCCCCGGTTCATTCCCAGGCTAGCCCCCTTGGCATTCCTGGGGCATACAAACGGAGGGGAGGGGAAGTTCAGTGCGTGTGGGATGGGGTGATTTGAACTCTTGCAGGTTAGTGCCTGCATACTACATTCCCCCCTACAGTGCCTCCAACCTGCGCTGTGACAGGGACTGCACTGAGTCTGCACTTCAATTAGGCTGTGTGCGTAATTCATGCGTCCTGCGTCCCCTGCACAGTCTATGGAGACTGTGCAGAGGCCGTACGCACGTTGTATAGTAGAACGCAGCGATTCAGCTGGGGCCCGAATCCCTGTGTTCTAAGAAGTGACATGTCACTTCTTCCGTGCGCTCCGCCGGCAGCTCCTGCTCTGTCTATGGCAGGAGCTGCAGGCAGAGCGCGCGTTCTCTGCCGACACCATGCGCCTCAGAACGGAGCTTTTCAGCTGCGCTCTGAGGCACACCTTTTAGGTGCCGTGCAGAGCGCACACAGCCCTACCCTGCTCCTTCTCAGTACTGGCGGCAGTGGCTGGGCGGCGGTGGCTGGGCGGCGGGTAGGCGGGGCCAAAGACAAAAAGCGCGAAGCGCTCTTTTTTTAAAACTTAATGGCGGCTCAAGCTGACCGGCGGGCGGGTAGTTCCCTCAGAACGCCGCTCGCCGGCGCCCATAGCTTGAGCCTCAGCATGGAGGGAGCCGCTCACAGCTAAAAGCGCCGTGAGCAGGACGCTTTCCTCCATGCTGATTTTTGGGAAGGCTGGAGGGAGGGAGGGGGTTAAGGGTGTTTAAAGAATGACAAGCACAAGCGGACCAGCGGGCGGGTCGTTCCCATAGAACGCCGCGCTCACCGGCACACATCGCTTGTGCCTCAGCAGAGAGGGAGCCGCTCACAGCTAACAGCGCTGTGAGCTGAAACGCTTACCTCCCTGCTGATAGCTCTCATTCCGCATCCAGGAGCGGGTCCCTGTGTCCGGCTGTCCAAACAGGTCCGGGTCCTGCAGCCGAGAGGCTGGAAGCTGGGCAGCACGATGATATGTATCCAGGAGGCGGGGCTTAGGCCAGTCACACCACAGGAGGCGGGGGCGGCAGGTCAGTGTCTTTCCAGGGGGGGAGAACTCTATTTTAACATGCAGAGGGGCCAGCAGTCAGGGGGCAGCATCTCAAGTTTCTGGCTGCAGTGCCCCTCAATATCGTCGGGGTCACGTCGTTAGTGATGCACATCCGGCCTCGTTAGAGACATCGCAGCGTGTGACACCAAGGAGCGACAATCAACGATCTCAAAAACGTCAAAAATGGTTGATCGTTGACACGTCGCTCCTTTCCATAATATCGGTGGTGGTGCATACTGCAGGTTGTTCCTCATTTCTGCGGCATCACACATCGCTATGTGTGACACCGCAGGAATGTCGAACAACACTGTACCTGCGTCCACCGGCAATGCGGAAGGAAGGAGGTGGGCGGCATGTTCCGGCCGCTCATCTCTGCCCCTCCTCTGCTATTGGACGGCTTCCGTGTGACGTCGCTGTGACGCCGCACGAACCGCCCCCTTACAAAGGAGGCGGTTCACCGGCCAGAGCAACGTCGCAGGGAAGGTAAGTCCGTGTGATGCGTGTAAGCGATGTTGTGCGCCACGGGCAGCGATTTGCCCGTGACGCACAACTGACGGGGGAGGGTACTCTCGCTATTGATATCGATACCGATATCGCAGCGTGTAAAGCCCGCTTTAGTCCCTGTGTCATTTAAAGTCACCCATAAATTTCATGCAAATTCTTGAGTGACCACAGCCTTGTAGTGGGATGATTTTTTATGGACTAAAATTGGACAATATTGGGGCGGGAGTATATAAGGGCTCAGACTGGCCCACAGGAGAATTGGAGAATCCTCTGGTGGGCCCCTTTTCAGTTGAACATTACTTACCTCCCAACATGACCAGTAGTTGGCACAATACACTTGTTTCACTACGTACAAAGGAACCATCTCATCATTCATTTTACAAACTACCCAGTATATTGTCATATAGAAGCAAAGGGAAATGTATGTCTTATTTGGATATAGTTGATCAGTGAGTTAATGATACGGGTGGGCCCCTTATGTCCAGCCTGATCCAGGGTATATATATATTTCCAATATTTGATGCATATACAGTACAGACCAAAAGTTTGGACACACCTTCTCATCTCTAGAACAACTGTTAAGAGGAGACTTTGTGCAGCAGGCCTTCATGGTAAAATAGCTGCTAGGAAACCACTGCTAAGGACAGGCAACAAGCAGAAGAGACTTGTTTGGGCTAAAGAACACAAGGAATGGACATTAGACCAGTGGAAATCTGTGCTTTGGTCTGATGAGTCCAAATTTGAGATCTTTGGATCCAACCACCGTGTCTTTGTAGAAAAGGTGAACGGATGGACTCTACATGGCTGGTTCCCACTGTTAAGCATGGAGGAGGAGGTGTGATGGTGTGGGGGGCTTTGCTGGTGACACTGTTGGGGATTTATTCAAAATTGAAGGCATACTGAACCAGCATGGCTACCACAGCATCTTGCAGCGGCGTGCTATTCCATCCGGTTTGCGTTTAGTTGGACCATCATTTATTTTTCAACAGAACAATGACCCCAAACACACCTCCAGGCTGTGTAAGGGCTATTTGACTAAGAAGGAGTGATGGGGTGCTACGCCAGATGACCTGGCCTCCACAGTCACCAGACCTGAACCCAATCGAGATGGTTTGGGGTGAGCTGGACCGCAGAGTGAAGGCAAAATGGCGAACAAGTGCTAAGCATCTCTGGGAACTCCTTCAAGACTGTTGGAAAACCATTTCCGGTGACTACCTCTTGAAGCTCATCAAGAGAATGCCAAGAGTGTGCAAAGCAGTAATCAAAGCAAAAGGTGGCTACTTTCAAGAACCTAGAATATAAGACATATTTCAGTTGTTTCACACTTTTTTAAGTATTTCATGCCACATGTTTTAATTCATAGTTTTGAGGTCTTCAATGTGAATCTACAGTTTTCAGAGTCCTGAAAATAAAGAAAACTCTTTGAATGAGAAGGTGTGTCCAAACTTTTGGTCTGTACTGTATATTCACCTGTTCTGTTTAAAGGTACCGTCACACTAAGCAACTTACCAGCGATCCCAACAACGATAGGGATCGCTGGTAAGTTGCTAGGAGGTTGCTGGTGAGCTGTCACACTGCGACGCTCCAGCGATCCCACCAGCAACCTGACCTGGCAGGGATCGCTGGAGCGTGGCTACACGAGTTGCTGGTGAGCTCACCAGCAACCAGTGACCAGCCCCCAGCGCCGCGTGGAAGATGCTGCGCTTGGTAACTAAGGTAAATATCGGGAAACCAACCCGATATTTACCTTGGTTACCAGCTCACGCAGCTACACGTGCCGAGAGCAGGGAGCAGCGCACACTGAGCGCTGGCTCCCTGCTCTCCTACTTACAGCACACATGGGGTTAATTACCCGATGTGTGCTGCAGCTAAATGTGCACAGAGCAGGGAGCAGCGCACAATGCTTAGCGCTGGCTCCTTGCTCTCCTAGCTACAGCACACATCGGGTTAATTAACCCGATGTGTCCTGCAGCTAGCTATATGTTTACAGAGCAGGAGCCGGCAGCACAGGCAGTGAGAGCGGAGGAGGCTGGTATCGAAGGTAAATATCGGGTAACCAAGGACAGGGCTTCTTGGTTACCCGATGTTTACATTGGTTACCAGCCTCTGCAGAAGCCGGCTCCTGCTGCCTGCACATTTAGTTGTTGCTGTCTCGCTGTCACACACAGCGATCTGTGCTTCACAGCGGGACAGCAACAACTAAAAAATGGCCCAGGACATTCAGCAACAACCAACGACCTCACAGCAGGGGCCAGGTTGTTGCTGGATGTCACACACAGCAACATCGCTAGCAACGTCACAAAAGTTGTTCGTTAGCAGCGATGTTGCTAGCGATGTTGCTTAGTGTGACGGGGCCTTAATGCAATATGGTCTGTGTAAACAAATCTTCTCTTTGTATACAGCTTTTGCACAAACTTTCCCTACCCCTGACACCCATTCCACCCCATACCCAACTCATTCCCCTCCTCTGTTCCATGCACAATCTCTAATAACATGTTTGTTTATAAGAGTCGCCTTCCGTCAGTATCCCTCACCCACCACATTGAAGTATGGTTCTGTTTATACAGGGCGTCTCTGTATACCCTGCTTTGTGTCCATACAAACACCGGCACACTCCATCATGTGCCCCTCGCTTCGAGTCACCTTTTAACCCCTTCCATAATAATCTAAGTAATCAAAGCTTTTTTTTTGGAAGCATTTAGTGGCTTCCTGTACTCTGAATGTACCTTTCTCCGACCACCCAGAATTGTCCTCCTGGGCAGGTATATTTAGTAGCACATTGTCTAACTGCACCCAGCTGGATTAAAGTGTAGATGACATGTGCACCAACCTCCCCGTTATGACGAGCCCTTCACATGACTTGGGCCAAGTGCACTGCAATATTATAGAAAGCAAACCAGTTTCTTTACGCTGGCTTCTATCCAATGTAAACGCAATAAATCCTCCGCCGATCGATGACCTCCCCATCTCAAAGCGAAGAGAAAAATCTCAGGACAATCATAGCCCAAGAAAACTAGAACAATGTAGATTGGGTCTTTATAGAAAATGGACAATTTAATTACTGTTCTCTCAATCGAGAAAAACTATTCAGGAGAGCTGTAATCCAAAAGCAATGATCTTTCGGTCAAAGGACATCTTCCTTGGTTCCTCATCGGAGTAGTCTAGGTGGATAATGGACACATTCTGTTCCAATTATTTCATGGTGAAGCTAAATTCCAGCCTATCCAACCATTGCCATTCAACCATTACCCCCTTATATATCTAGGTCTCAACAGAAGTTAGGTTTGCTGAAATTGAAGGTATCCGCCAACAAATATCTTGAACTTTTTTAGACTTTTCAGGTTGCCAAGCTAACGCAAACCTTCTGGTTTGGTGACCACTCATGGTCTACATGGCAGATCACCAGCTAGCATGGACATTGAAGGTAAGGTATCCCATAGCAAAGATGGGCCCCTATCTGGTATTGGTTGACACTCTACATACCCAACAAGCAGAGTCAGGAAGAATTAGTCTTTGTGTCCAATCTCCATTCCATGATCCTTGTGTTGATCCTCTTAACATTGCACGTCTGGCATTGGTTCCAACCACCCATTAAGATAAGAAATGTAGCCAACCAATGCTGGGTCCTCTATTTCCACGGGCCCAAAGCAACCATCCAGTTTATCTTTACGGTTGACATTTCTGACCACTTCCAGTAGAACGTCCTCCTAAAAGAAGCTGGTAGAAAGTCAACCTCTGAAGAGTTGTATTTGATTTCTCGAATGAATGAGGAATATAATGTAGGTCATAGACACTGACAGTCTGAAGATGAGGCACATACTGTATATCGTAGTGGTACCACTAATACATAGGGATGTAGGGATGATAGTACACATTAGAGAAAAGCTGCCTAACCCACTGAGATCAGTGGACCTTCAAATATGAGGGCCTCCTGAACGTTAGGAGGTATACTAGGACTAGAACAGATGTCATGTACAGTAAAGACCCCATACACAGTAGATTAGCCAACAGCTATCTCACCCCACTTCCCCATATTCAGAGCATTGGACTCGGTCACCCGAGCCACCAACATATCTCCTGGAGAACAAATGGAGTGGTAAATCTGACATACCAGATCCTTCTCCCGCCCCCCCCTCATCATCTGTTGGGGGATAGCCAGAAGCCCCCATACACATTAGATTGTCAGCCAATCCCTCCGATATCTATGTTCAATCTATTTTTATTGTAAACATATCATATTATACATAAACAGCATGTGAAACTGAATGACTGACATGTCAAACTTTTTATAAATTGCATAGTAAAGAAATCATGTTTTTTCAATCTGTCTCGATCTCGATTTGACCGAATAGTGAGCACTTTTCATCTATAATCCTCAATAAGCCTCTTCAACTTGGATTCCAGCGAGAACCCAGGAAAAGGGAAGGAGAAGAGAAGAGAGAGAGAGAAGAAGAAAAGAAAAAAAAGGAAAGAAAGGGGGGAGAAGGGAGGGAATTAGAAGGGGAAGTGTGGGGGAGGTAGGTAGCAGTGTGAGTAAGCTGGGAAGACTGAAGGCAGACACACAAGGGAAAATGGTAGGTAGTTTGATTTGATTAGGGTGGGGGAGGGGCGCTCTCTGTCGTATGAGAATCAGGTGATCCTACATTCTTGTCCGGTTCATCCCTGACCATGCTTTACTCCACCAATCTAATAAGATGTTATGGCTCCATCAAAACAGTTTAACAAAATCTGGAGAATCTTTAAATAGGATCCATTCTCCCCAGGTCCTGCAAAATTTGTCTCCAGTGCCCGCAATGTCGGCAGAGAGCTCCTCCATCCTATATATGTTTGCCAATTCAGAGTACCACTCCGAGATAGGAGGGATTGTGGAGGACTTCCAGTACCTAGGTATGACGGAGCGCGCCGCCGCCAGGCAGAAGCGGAGTATGTCTCTCTTATGATAAGCGATTGAGTGTGGTAATGTGAAGCCCCGCTAGTATGTGTCGGTGCAGTACCTTCAGGGACTCCACGTGGATGGAACAGTCTGGTCACAGGTAGGGAACCTTCTTTTAGGATTGTCGTGACGCCACTCTCAGTATTGCGGTCAGCGGGGACCGCCACTGCAGATTAAGGGATGCCTGGGGCTGATGGTGGGTGCAGTCAGTATATTAGCCCCCTGAGAGTGAGGCAAGCCCCAGGCCCCGGTGTATGTGTGTGGGACCACAGGTCGCAGAATGACTCAAACACAGTCCAAGAAGTCTTTCAACGTGTTTACTCACTGTTTGGAGGTCACGGTGAGATGCCCGGGCGACACTGTGATAACCAGGTTGAACCAGGAATTCCAGGAGGCCGTTCTGAGGGTAGCTGTCCACTCGCCTTCCTTGCACTCTTTCTGTTTTAGGAGGATCCTTTGCTTGAAGCGTGGTAGGACCCCTCCAGGGAAGCTGTTACCACCCTGCTCCCCTCTCTCTGGCTCGTCTGCCGGCAGCGTGGCCTTGGTGGGATGGCTTCTGGCCCTGTCCCCTTATGGGCCTGGTGATTGCTGCTTGGCTCAAGCTCTGTGTAGTCGTGGTGAGGGCATGAAGTACCCCCACCTGTAGGTTAAGCAGCTCTGGATGATCTGCTGCCTGTACTGGGGACCTAGTTCCCCTTGTGTGCTCGGATACCGGGATCTCCGTACTCAGCCACCCTTCTCTCTGGATGATTTTCAGGCCGACCCACGGTACTCCTTTCTCCCCCGCTTTCAGCTACTGCACTCCTCAGGACCTGTCTCACACTCTAGAGCTCCTCTGCCCTGCTTCCTCACACTTCAACTTCTTCCTCCAGACTCCCCTCTTCCTCTCTCTCTCTGCCCTGCTTCCTAGCAACCAGCCCCTGAACACACCCCCAGCTGGGAATTGAAAGTTAACTCCTTCTGGCTACTCAAGGGTCCCCTCTGGTAATGTGGGAGGCCTGGTCACTATATGTTTGTGTGTGCACCTCATCCTGGCCTTTGGAGATTACCTGGAAGCATTGCTCCCGCATGGGTGCAATACTCTGTGGTGCCTGACCAGGTCAGGGGCGCCACATTCCCCCTTAGTTATCATCAGCACGTCCTCGGGCTGCAAAGACAAGAGAAAGAAAAAGGTAAATACAAATTTTTCCCACACAGGGGCAATTATTTACATTTAAACATGCCAGGTACCATTCCACCACCAACCACCCACATGTCCGAACCCCACCCAAAAACCTCCAGGAGGTAGGTCACCGGTCCTTTTGGTAACCAGGTCTGGGCCATCACATTCCCCAGACCTTTCCTCCAATCTTCCTCTCCTGAGGGGAGTGGTGTAAGGTAGGCCCCATAAACAGGCGTACCCGCTTCCGAGTGTTGGAGGGCAGGCCCCATAAACAGGCGTGCCCCCTTGTTGGTGCAGAGCCATGCCCCTCAACAGGCAGACTCTGTGGTTGATACCAAGAAGGCAACTTTTTACAATGCAAAGTTTGTGGTTAAAGCCAGTTCATAACCAGTGGTCTAACATTTTAAGAAGGTCTCACAATAGTCCTTGTGGGCACATTTCGCTTAAACGTTGCTTAACTACAAACAGGTTAAACATTACATTTCATACAGTCACTTTGAACTAAACTGTACTTTGTCTATAGCGTAATGGGAGCTGACCAAAGTTGCTGCGGGTTGATCTACGCAGTACTATACTGTCATCTGTCTGAGGTTGTGTCCTCCCACCCGATGTATGTGTCTCAATGTGAATTCTGGGTGTACTGGGTACTGATACCAATGCGTGGTTTTCTGCTTCAGCTACATTTGGCACTTCTAGGTTCTGAACAGGTGCTTCTAGGTTTCCTACTTCTCTAGATTGAGTGAATGTAATGACTGGAATAACAACTGCTCCATTGTATTGAGGCCAACTTGCTGGAAAATCTCCAAGCGCAGTATGGATCATCCTTTCTTTTGGTTCCTGAACTGGCAAAGGGTTGGGAATTTCTTCAGGGATTCTTAGTTGTTCAGGACATTTCTTTAGGCGATCTCTAGAAACGACAGCTGTTGTTTTTCCTCCATCTTTGCTGATAAGGCATGTCTTTTCATTGCTAAGCGTCGATGGTAACACAGTATAGGGTTCTTCTTCCCAGTGATTGTCAAGTTTATGACGTCTTCTCTTTCTCTTGAGAACTATATCTCCTGGCATCAAAGGAACAGCAGGTGCTTTTCGATTGTAGGCTTTTTCTTGTTTCTCACGTTGCTGAGTCAGGCTTCGCTCCACACACTCTTGTACTTTCTTGTATTGGGCTTGGCGGTTGGAATCCCAATCAGCACCTTGTAGATGGTCTTCAGGGGTCTCAACTCCCATTTCCAGATCTACTGGCAATCTCCCTGGTCTGGCCCTCATCAGGTATGCCGGTGTGCAGTTCGTGGAACTCACAGGGATGTTGTTATACATGTCCACTAGATCGGGCAGTTTTTCCGGCCACTGACTTCGTTCTTCTAGTGGGAGCGTCTTCAGAAGGTCGAGAATGATGTGGTTCATCTTCTCACACATGCCATTGGTCTGAGGATGGTAAGGCGTAGTACGGATCTTCTGGCAGCCGTATAGGTTACAAAACTCCTTAAACACTTCAGCTTCAAAGGCTGGTCCTTGGTCAGTGAGCACTTGATCTGGATAGCCATGTGGTCGACAGAAGTGTGTCTGGAAAGCTTTGGCTGCAGTTTGACCTGTCAAGTCCTTGACTGGTACTACCACCAGGAATCTGGAGTAGTGGTCAACCATAGTGAGAGCGTAGTTGTAGCCTTGTCTGCTGGGTGCCAACTTTACATGGTCCAGGGCCACGATCTCCAGGGGCCGTTTAGTTTGGATTGGCTGGAGTGGTGCTCTCTGGCTGGGCTGGTCTTTTCTTCTAAGATTGCAGGGCCCGCAGTTTCGACACCACTTCTCTAGGGCAGATCTCATGCCCACCCAGTAGAATCTTACTTTAAGTAGGGCCTCCAGTTTCTTCCAACCAAAGTGGCCTGCACCATTGTGATAGGCTTCTAGCACCATCCTCGTATCCTTCTGTGGTACAATCACTTGCCACACCTTCTCATGCGTCCTCGGGTCAATGATGCTCCTGTAAAGTTTGTCTTGATAGATGAATAATCGACCCCTCTCCTTCCATAGGTACTGTGCCTCAGGTGGGGCTCCTTTGTCAAGGCTGGCGCCCGGCTGGCTGATCAGTTTCTTTACCAAGCCTACCGCTGGATCATTTTCCTGGGTCTCCTTCCAGTCGTAGTGAGGTAGTGGGTTCAGGGTCACCTCTTGGCGGTTGGCACGCGACTGCCGACACTGTTTTGCTCCATGGCGATGGAACGCTGGCAGCTCAATCTCTTCAAGATCATCTACATCTTCACCCTCGTCTGCTAGGTGAGGCATCCTGGACAGAGCATCTGCGTTGCCGTTCTTGCGGCCAGCTCGATACTTGACAGTAAAGTCATAATTCGCCAGTCGGGCTACCCAACGCTGCTCCATGGCACCCAATTTAGCAGTATCCAAGTGGGTCAGGGGGTTGTTATCCGTGAAGACAGTGAATTTGGTGGCTGCCAGGTAGTGCTTGAACCGCTCTGTGATAGCCCATACCATGGCCAGGAACTCTAGCTTGAATGAGCTATAATTCTCCGGGTTTCTTTCAGTAGGCCTGAGCTTCCTGCTGGCGTAAGCAATCACACGCTCTTTGCCTCCCTGCACCTGTGAAAGCACTGCTCCCAGTCCCACATTACTGGCATCTGTGTACAGTACGAATGGCAGACCGTAGTCAGGGTAGGCTAGGATCTCTTCACCCGTCAAGGCCCCTTTCATTTGTCTGAAGGAGTGTTCTTCTGCTTCTCCCCAGTGAAATGGCGGGCCGGAGATCTTTCCTTTCTTCTTTGGGTGGCCTACCAGGAGCTCTTGCAAAGGCGCTGCCATTTTCGTGTAGCCCTTGATGAACCTTCTGTAGTAGCCTACCAAGCCAAGGAACTGACGTACCTCCCGGACGGTAGTAGGTGTGGGCCATTCCTGGATGACTGTGACCTTCTCTGGGTCCGGTGCTACTCCTTCTGCACTGACCACGTGACCTAGGTACTGGACCCTTGGCTTCAGTAGATGGCACTTGGATGGTTTCAGCTTCATTCCATATCGGGATAGTGCTTCAAAGACTTCAGCCAGGTGTTTCAGGTGGTCCTCATAGGTCTTGGAGTACACGATGACATCATCCAGGTAGAGCAGGACGGTTTCAAAGTTGAGGTGCCCTAGGCAGCATTCCATAAGCCTCTGGAAGGTCCCGGGGGCATTGCAGAGTCCAAATGGCATGCTGTTGAACTCACAGAGGCCCATTGGGGTGGTGAAGGCCGTCTTCTCCCGATCTTCTTCTGCTACAGATACTTGCCAGTAGCCACTAGTAAGATCTAGGGTAGAAAAGTAGTTAGAGGCTTTCAAGGCAGCGAGGGATTCCTCTATCCTTGGCAAAGGGTAGGCATCCTTGTGTGTTATCTGATTTATCCGTCTGTAATCCACACACATCCTCATCGTGCCATCCTTCTTTCTTACCAGGACTAGGGGAGCTGCCCAGGGGCTGCAACTGTCCCTTATGACTCCTGCCTCCTTCATGTCCTTCAGCATGTCCTTTGTGCGCTGGTAATGGGCTGGTGGAATAGGCCTATGTCTTTCCTTAATGGGAGGATGACTGCCTGTGGGTATGTGATGTTGCACCCCTTTGATCCTACCAAAGTCTAGTGGGTTCTTACTAAAGACCTGCTCGTATTCCTGCACGACCCTGTAAACCCCATGTTTCTGGTAGTCGGGTGTAGAGTCAGTCCCCACGTGTAGTTTCTGGCACCAGTCCTCTAACTGCTTTTGGGAGGTCTCGCCCTCTTTTGAGTCAGCTTGTGTCAGGGGACCTACAGGTGTTATGGCGTCATCTGAGCATGTAAACAGTTTGGCTATGGTAGCGTACCTTGGTAGTCTGGCTTCCTCCTCCCCACAGTTCAACACTCGTACAGGCACTCGTCCCTTGTGTACATCAACTACCCCCCTGGCTGTCAGAATCGTGGGCCAGTGGTCTGAATGAGTGGGCTCTAGTACAGCCTGGTAATCTTGTCCTCTGAGACCTACCGCTGCTCTACACCACATCATCATTTCACTCCGTGGGGGTATCACAATGGGGTTAGCATCCATCACCCGTACACTACCAATCTCACCGCCAGTCTGTTTTACCTGTTGCTTCCTCAGAATGATTCGGATCTCCTTTTGCAAGGCTCTTTGCGACCTGCCGTCAGCACCTTCAACAATCTGGTGAAGCAACAACAACACTTCCCCTAGGCAATTTTCTATGACATTAGTGCCTAAAATCATTTGCGGGTTCCTTTCTCTAATATCAGTGTCCACAACAATCAGTCCTTGTCCCTTCATTTCCTGCCTTCCCACCTTTATGGTTACCTCTTTGACCCCGATCTGGTCTATAGGTTGTCCGTTGGCAGCATAGATGGTGAGGGAGGGGTCCGGTGGTCGGAGATCGTCGTCCGACCAAAACCTACGATACAGGACATACGGGATCGTGGTTACCTGAGAGCCGGTGTCCAATAACGCCGGGGTAGGGATCCCGTCCAGGACGATGGACAGGACAGGACGTCCACCCACGTACTGATCACAGCAGCGACTTGGGCCTGATCTTCTTAATCCTGAGGACTGGCCCCCGGCCCCAGGTTTGGCTCGTTTAAAGGACAGGCCCTTGCATAGTGTCCTGCCTCCTGGCAACGACGACAGATGGGTTGTCCAGATGAGTCATAGCGATCACTGCTCCTGCCTCGGGTTGGGGGACCTCTTCTCCTCCGCATCCAAGGGACGTCCTCTGGGTTGTCAGCTAGCAGGATCCGATGCGGGACTTTGGTCTCTGAGGGCAACTGCATTGCTTTCAGGATTTGTGCGACGTCCTTAGTGAGCTGTTGCACCTGGGAGGATAGCGTACTTATGGTCTCTGCTGGCGCGTTGAGTCCTTTTGCAGTTATCAGGGTCTGCGAGGAGGATTCCGCTCCTGCAGCCGTGGAACTGGCAGGCCATGCTGGTGCGACGGGGTCTGTGTCCACAGGAGGTTGGAGTGCTTTCACTGCCCTGTCTTTCAGAATGGCAAAGTCCACGTCAGGGTGTTCCAGGGACCACAGCTTCATCTGCTTCCCATCCTCAGGAGAGCGCAGGCCCCGCAAGAATTGTTCCTTCATCATCCGGTTTCCTTCCTGATCACTGACAGGGTCCACCAGCTTGAGAGCCCGTAGTGCAGCCTGCAGCCTGAGGGCATAGTCTCTTATACTATCTTGGGGCTTCTGACGGCAGTTATAGAAGTCCGTCCTCAGCTCTCCCTCTGTGCGGTGTTCAAAAGCAGCTGCTAGTTTGGCAAAGATGGTCTCAACAGAGCTCCGGTCATCATTGGTCCAGGACTCAGCTTCCAATTCTGCTGCTTCAGTCAATTGTCCCAGCACCACAGCGGCCCTCTGCTTACCAGTCATCGCGTGCATGTCTAGCAGGGTGTTGATCTTCTTCTTAAACCCGGTCAGCGTGTCTATTTTACCGGCGTATTGGGGCAGCCATTGCGCTCCTGGGACATGCAGCAAGGAAACTGGCATTATGGGGGAGATTTCAGCCGGCGCGGCTGCGACCGCGGCACCGGCACCAGGCGCTGCTGCGTCCAGCGCGACGGGGGCTGGCATCGCTTGGGCTGCGTCGCCCTGACCAGGGGCATTACCTCCTGCAGCGTCCATTTTTCTTCAAAAATCCCCGCGCCCCCTTTCCACTTCCTGGGTCAGTACGCTCTCCGAATTGTGGGGGTTCTGGGGCGGCCACACCTCTTCGTGGGCGGTGCTCTTCTCCCTCGCGCGGGCTGCAGCGCGCGCTTTTGAAGATGGCAATATGGCGGCGGTTCAATTTTTGCGGTCGGACCTCTGAGGCACACGGTCACCTGTCTGAACAGGTCTAGTCCTTATCCTGTTCGTGACGCCAGAAGTTGTGAAGCCCCGCTAGTATGTGTCGGTGCAGTACCTTCAGGGACTCCACGTGGATGGAACAGTCTGGTCACAGGTAGGGAACCTTCTTTTAGGATTGTCGTGACGCCACTCTCAGTATTGCGGTCAGCGGGGACCGCCACTGCAGATTAAGGGATGCCTGGGGCTGATGGTGGGTGCAGTCAGTATATTAGCCCCCTGAGAGTGAGGCAAGCCCCAGGCCCCGGTGTATGTGTGTGGGACCACAGGTCGCAGAATGACTCAAACACAGTCCAAGAAGTCTTTCAACGTGTTTACTCACTGTTTGGAGGTCACGGTGAGATGCCCGGGCGACACTGTGATAACCAGGTTGAACCAGGAATTCCAGGAGGCCGTTCTGAGGGTAGCTGTCCACTCGCCTTCCTTGCACTCTTTCTGTTTTAGGAGGATCCTTTGCTTGAAGCGTGGTAGGACCCCTCCAGGGAAGCTGTTACCACCCTGCTCCCCTCTCTCTGGCTCGTCTGCCGGCAGCGTGGCCTTGGTGGGATGGCTTCTGGCCCTGTCCCCTTATGGGCCTGGTGATTGCTGCTTGGCTCAAGCTCTGTGTAGTCGTGGTGAGGGCATGAAGTACCCCCACCTGTAGGTTAAGCAGCTCTGGATGATCTGCTGCCTGTACTGGGGACCTAGTTCCCCTTGTGTGCTCGGATACCGGGATCTCCGTACTCAGCCACCCTTCTCTCTGGATGATTTTCAGGCCGACCCACGGTACTCCTTTCTCCCCCGCTTTCAGCTACTGCACTCCTCAGGACCTGTCTCACACTCTAGAGCTCCTCTGCCCTGCTTCCTCACACTTCAACTTCTTCCTCCAGACTCCCCTCTTCCTCTCTCTCTCTGCCCTGCTTCCTAGCAACCAGCCCCTGAACACACCCCCAGCTGGGAATTGAAAGTTAACTCCTTCTGGCTACTCAAGGGTCCCCTCTGGTAATGTGGGAGGCCTGGTCACTATATGTTTGTGTGTGCACCTCATCCTGGCCTTTGGAGATTACCTGGAAGCATTGCTCCCGCATGGGTGCAATACTCTGTGGTGCCTGACCAGGTCAGGGGCGCCACATTAACATAGAGAGGAGGGCTATCTTGGGGCAGTTATTCACTGCTTTCCCAGTTATAAGCTGATAATTAGCAAGAACCTTTCCCCAAAACTGTTTTATTCCATCACACTCCCACCAGATATGCGTCAGTACCGACATCTTGCCCACATCTCCAGCACATCGCAGACACTGAAGGGAATATAATATGTAGTTTAGACCGAAACTGGTACCAACGTGTCAAAATCTTAAAATTTTTCTCCTCTGCAGAGCACGGGACTGACAATTTATGAGTAAATAAGAAACATTTCTTCCACTCATCGGGAGAGAAGTGTTGCTTCAGCTCCTTTTCCCAAGCCAATTGGTAGCCTCGTTTGCCTGAGACCCCAACTCTGATAAGAATATTGTACAGAAGGGAGACTGTGTGTTCAGGCGGGCTATTTTTAGTAAACAGTTCCTCAAAGGCACTACAAGTGCCTCGGACTCGATCAACTGTTCTCCCCGGAGAGACAAATGCCCGTAGTTGGAACCCTCCGATATCTATAATGTCAGATTTGCTGTTAAGTGTAAAGTTTAGATCTTCATTACTCATTGACCCCTTTATGAACATGTGAGGAACATCAAAAAGAACCGTGTCATGCTTCCCAGGCCCCCGGAAATGAAAGAATCCACATCATATTTATTTTCCTTCTCAGTTACAATTTGTTAAAAATATTTGCTTTGCATCATAAGGAAAGGTCTACAGGTATTATCTCAGAAAACAAATCATGTCCAAGTGTTGGAGAGGACCTTGCCCTCCTCACATTATATGAGTCACTCGGGAGGCTGTTGTTGGATCCTGCCCATGTGAACAATAATGAAGTAGGAAAGTTCAGTGACTATGACACAGTTCACCTGATGTTTGTTTTCTACATCTGCTTGACTACAGACGCGGAAGAGAAGTAACAGGCACATTTTGGATATCCTTGTACTCGAAAACTCAGTCCTTAGGGCCCCAATACAAAATGTGTAACAGGACCCCCACCTCCAATATATCATTTATAATACTGTATATATAATATATGTGTTCTTTTGAGGCAGAGGGGCATTTAGTTCCCTCAGGCACCAGCGTTTTGGTGCAACTTCAACTTCTACAGTGGCATGCAAAAGTTTGGGCACCCCTCCCCAAAATTTCTGTTATTGTCAACAGTTAAGCAAGTTGAAGATGAAATAATCTCTAAAAGGCATAAAGCTAAAGACACATTTCCTTTGTATTTTCGGAAAAAAAAATAATTAAATAATCATTTACATTTTTAAATTAACGAAAAAGGAAAATGGACCGATGCAAAAGTTTGGGCACCCTGCATGGTTAGTAGCACCCCCTTTGACAAGAATCACAGCTTATAAACACTTTTTTAGCAACCAAGAGTCTTTCAATTTTGTTGGAGGAATTTCCATCCATTCTTCATTGGAAAAGTCTTCCAGTTCTATGATATTCCTGGCTCATCTTTCAGTTTTGTGAGATTCCTGGCTCGTCTTCCAATTCTGTGAGATTCCTGGCTCGGCTTCCAATTCTGTGAGATCCATATCTCGTCTTCCAATTCAGTGAGATTCCTGGCTCGTCTTCCAATTCTGTGAGATTCCTGGCCCGTCTTCCAATTCTGTAAGATTCCTGGCTCGTCTTCCAATTCTGTGAGATCCATATCTCGTCTTCCAATTCACTGAGATTCCTGGCTCGTCTTCCAATTCTGTGAGATTCCTGGCTCGTCTTCCAATTCTGTGAGATTCCTGGCTCGTCTTCCAATTCTGTAAGATTCCTGGCTCATCTTCTAATTCTGTGAGATCCATATCTCGTCTTCCAATTCAGTGAGATTCCTGGCTCGTCTTCCAATTCTGTGAGATTCCTGGCTCGTCTTCTAATTCTGTGAGATTCCTGGCTCGTCTTCCAATTCTGTGAGATCCATATCTCGTCTTCCAATTCAGTGAGATTCCTGGCTCGTCTTCCAATTCTGTGAGATTCCTGGCTCGTCTTCCAATTCTGTAAGATTTCTGGCTCGTCTTCCAATTCTGTGAGATCCATATCTCGTCTTCCAATTCAGTGAGATTCCTGGCTCGTCTTCCAATTCTGTGAGATTCCTGGCTCGTCTTCCAATTCTGTGAGATCCATATCTCGTCTTCCAATTCTGTCAGATTCCTGGCCCATCTTCCAATTCTGTTAGATTCCTGGCTCATCTTCCAATTCTGTGAGATCCCTGGCCCATCTTGCATGCACTGCTCTTTTGAGGTCTAGCCACAGATTTTCAATGATGTTCAGGTCAGGGGACTGTGAGGGACATTATAAAACCTCCATCTTGCACCTTTTGAGGTAGTCTATTGTGGATTGTGATGTGCATCAGTCTTGTTTAGATGTTCTTTTGCATAATTCTGACACTGAATTTTATGGTGAGGACACAGGAGAGGTTTTTGTCTGATGACTCTACCATGAAGGCCATATTTTTGTAGGTGTCTCTGAACAGTAGAACAATGTACCTCAACCTCAAAAGTCTTCCTGAAGGTCTTTTGCAGTCAAACAGGGGTTCTGATTTGCCTCTCTAGCAATCCTACCAGCAGCTCTCACAGAAATTTAGCTTGGTCTTCGAGACCTTATCTTGACCTCCATTGTTCCTGTTAACAGCCATTTCTTCATTACATTTTGAACTAAGGAAAGGGCAACTTGGAAACGCTTTGCTATCTTCTTATAGCCTTCTCCTGCTTTCTGAACCTCCACCATCTTCATTTTCAGAGTGCTAGGCAGCTGCTTAGAAGAACCCATGGCTGCTGTTTTTTTTTACACAAGGTTAGGTTTTTATAAAGCTGTGAAATTTGCATAACCAGGCCTTTCCTAACGATGGTAGTGAACAAGCCATAACCCTAACAGGCTAAGGTAAGTTTATCTGAGCACAGAAATTTTCAAGGGTGTCCAAACTTTTGCATAGGCCAATTTTTTGTTTTGTAATTTTTATTATGTAAAAAATAAAAATGTTTTTTGCCTAAGATAGAAAGGAAATGTGTCATCTTTAACTTTATGCCTTTTATAGATCATTTCATCTTCAACCTCCTTAACTGTTCACAATAACAGTAATTTTGACCACGGGTGCCCAAACCTTTACATGCCAATGTACACCTGATAGAAATGTCTCTTTAACCTGTCCTGTCTCAAGCTTTTGGTTCTGCTCCTTCCTTCCTTGGTGGCCCGCTTCTTTTGCTCGCACCTCTGATGTCACTCCACTAGGCCTGTTTGGGCCACCTCCGGTGGTGGCACGCTGCCTGAATATTCAAGTACTGTGACAACCACACTGTCCATCACATGCCTGTTCTCTTGTGTGCCACTGATGAAACCAAGCTGTTTAAAATCATTGGGCTCTGCTTTATTTCTTCCAAAGTGTGCCTCAAAACTAGCTAATCTTAGCTATACTGAACACTCTGTTCTGCTGTTCCAAGGTGCCTGTCCGCACACTCAGCTCTGCTCTTCCATATGCCATCAAGGATTCCAGCTCCACTACTTCATCCTGTTCCACATGGCATCCAATTGATCCAGTTTCACTGTTCTACTTGCGAAACAGCATATTCAGCTCTGCTATTACACATGCCATCCATCATATGCAACCCTGCTGTTCCACATGCTGATCTGCATATCCAGCTCTGCTGTTCCTCAGGCCTTTGGGTTGTGCTGCTCATCCAGACCATTCTACGTACTGAGGTGAGGCCTAATAGCTCCTGACTATGTTTGTCCATTAAAAGAAAAAGTGGGGCTAAGTCATCATATTTTTTGTCTGGCCATTTGTCACACTAGATACAGGGAACTACCAAATAATCTGCAAGTGGAAAGGGAAAGGAAACCCTGTGTCTAGGGAAGGGGAAGATGGTGACCCCTGACCAAACCTACTGCTGGTCCCTGGGGGCCCTCATCACCCTAGATAGGTTCCGCACCTATGCGCCAAGCCGGATACCTGACCCTAGGTATCCCTAGTGCCGGGCCCTAAATAGGAAACTGATGTGATGAGCTCTTTGTCAACTACACTAAACACTATAGAAGACACAAGGAGGGGGAAAAGCATGAACTACTTATCTACAAATGACTCTGGTAGAAGTTCAGCAAGGTTTCAGCAATGATACCATAGAGGAGTACAAGCCACCTGCTTGCAACCAAGGCTTGAATGAACTGAAGAATATTACTAGCAGCAGTCCAAGGAAAGAAGGGGTATTTAAATACCTAGGGATGCTGATGATCAGCAGGGGGGTGGAAGGCGAGCTCCTGCGGGGTGCAAAAGGGAGAGATGAATCCAGCAGGAAAGCTACCTATACCAATGAATACTGACAGCAGGAACAATGGAAAGTCAGGAAGAATTCTGTGCAGCCAAACGCTGTGACCTTCTATGGCCAGAAACCACATGACTGTCACCCATGACACCATCTTGGAGTGATGCATAAAGATGATCCTGTGTCACTTATTTCTAGCCAAGATATCCATAGCATGGATAAATATGGCAAAGAGGATCTTTTGACTGGTATTTGTTTTAGGTGTCCACATTGCTCATGGCTAGTGCATTCTTGCACGGGACTGTCCAACAAGCAAAATTGTTCTTCTGGACATGCCACCTTCTGCTCTACAAAGGACGCAATGCAGGAGGATGGTAGGGAAGGGGGAACTTCACTATCATTCCAATGTGGACGTTTTGGGTTTTATTCTGGGTGTCTTATTTAGAGATCTGGTTAGGTGGCTCCAACCTCCAAGATCAAAGCCAAGTGCCAGGTAATTTGAGAGTTTGAGGAGCAAAAAAAGTCAACCTAGCCTGAAGTCCGAGTTCCATTGTGGTGGCAGCCCATGAAGACGATTGGAGAACGACCCTAAGCTTTGGTGAGGTGAAGCCACCGATCCCCGACCTTTGCTGTGTCGTCTTCTTCTTCTTAGGGATGATAAAAAAAGGTTTAATGAGGCCCTTCTGATTTTGGACTGTGGCACTTTTTTGTTGTGGTACTGTTAACTTTTTAAAGCCACTGAGGTGTAAAACTCTTAAAAAAAAATACGTCTTTTTATATGTATGTCCATTGTTCACATAAACCATTGTTATACTTACTGGCAGCACAATTTGGTTCCCTAAACCGGCATGTGGAATAATGTTCTGCAGTTTGTATACCGAAAAATGTTAGAAAAATGGGCGACAAATGCTTGGGATAATCATTCATGGGCAATATAAGTACACCTCCTATGTCCTCACCTGCTGCATTCCTAAGATTCTTTCTGTAGTCTGTAAAGCTATATATATACACAGTATATATGGTTTATAAATGTATACACACATGGATATAATTATACATACAGTAATTGACCATACACTTTACTCAACTGAACAAGCTCTTGGCCAAATTAGAGCTTCTCCCCCTTATCACCCCTTCCATGGTCATGCATTTCAATAATGAAAGGGGAGTAAGCTATGGCCAGATACCTCTTGAGGTTCCCTATCTCCCTTAAAATCAAAGAATTGGGCATGTTGTGTTGTTATCGAACATGCCCAACCCTTCTTTGGCCTATCGGAAAAAATCAGTACACCCCCAAACCACTAGATAGTCAGTCTTAATGAAACTCATTTCATATTTCCCATCCAGATAGGCATGGTCCTGAGTGACCGGAGACCACTCGTTGAAAAAGGGGTACTGTCATGGGTGACCAACAGTCATGTGGTTTCTGGCCATAGAAGGTAACAGCGTTTGGCTGCTCAGAATGCTCCCTGACTTTACATTGTTCCTGCTGTCAGTATTTATTGGTATAGATAGCTTTCCTGCTGGATTCATCTCTCCCCTTTTGGACCCAGCAGGAGCTCGACTTCCACCCAGATGCTGATCATCAGCATTCTCCTGGTGCTTAAATATCCCATCCTTCCTTCCTTGGACTAGTGCTGGGGATATTTTTCGGTTCCTTCAAGCCTTGGTTGCAAGCAGGTGGCTTGTACTCCTCTGTGGTACCGTTGCTGAAAACTTTGCTAAACTTCTACCGGTGTCATCTGTAGTAATTCATGCACAATTTCCCCTTTGTGTCCTGCTTGTGTCTTCTATTCTGTTTAGTGGGGTTGATGAAGAACTCATCCTACCCGTTCCCTATTTAGGGACTAGGGTTACTAGGGTTACTAGGGTTACTTAGGGTCAGGTATCTGTCTTGGCGCATAAGTGCTGATCCTATCTAGGGTGGTGAGGAACCCAGGGACCAGCAGTAGGTTTGGTCAGGGGTCACCATCTTCCCTTTCCCTAGACACAGGGTTTCCCTTCCTTTTCGCAGTTGGCTTGGTACTTCCCCATACCTAGGATGACATTATCAGGATCTACTATCTAGGGTACAAAACTGACCATCAACAAGACCCATAAATGGAACAGCCAATCGGTCATGTTTTTTCCATGATGGGTACGTTGATAAGGTGCCACAAAAAAAATCTTCATATCTATGGCCAACCTAATAGACATTTATCAAAAACTGTGGCACAAGAATGGAATGGAAATCCAACACAAAGACAATGGGTCTCAATGTTTAGCTGCAGAACCTCCTCTACATATGTCGCGGGCGGGGAAGGACGCCGCTGCGCTGCCCTCGCTAACGCTCGGGTCCGGCGCTGCTGCGGTGGCGGCTCGGTGGCTCGAGCGGTGGGCTGGATCCGGGGACTCGAGCGGCGCTCCTCGCCCGTGAGTGAAAGGGGGGGGAGTTTGGTTTGGGGATTTGGTCCGTGACGCCACCCACAAGTTGTGGTGAGGTTGGACACCACCGCTGCTGGTGACGGGGATCCCGGGAGCGATGGCAGGAAGCAGCTGGGATGTTGTTTTCCCCCTCCGTGGGTAGGGGTTGGTGGTCCCGGGGCCCGGTGAGATGGCGGGGAGGCAGGGTTGGCAAGGTGCAGGGTCGCTTGGGCTGCGCAGCGCGGTGCCGGGTGGCACGGTTGTACTCACTCAGCCACAAATGTACACAAAGTCTCTGGTAAACCAAACGGCTGGATGGACGGGTCCCGCAGCCGGCTGCTGTGACTTCTCCCGGACGGTTGGTGGTGGCTGCCTTTCCCTGCACCTTTTGTGTGTGTTCGCTCCCGATGGATTCCCACCGGTAACCCGCTCCCCAGCGTGTATATGTGCCGGAGGAGCCCTTTTGCCCACAGGCTCTGGCCCTTGGAACTCTAGCTGTGGCGGTAGCTGTATTTCCTTTTGCTGGTCGGACGGTTGCCTTCAATCGGGTCTTGGCTGTTAGGAAACCCCTGGGGTTCCGGTCACTGACGGATTTGACCTCTAATGGCGACTCCAAGCCTGGTCGGGGTCCGCAGGCCCTGCCTGTGTGTGCTGGCTTCACTTCGCTCCCCAGTTCGATACCGATGAGCCACCGCCCGTCCCCGGTCCTACGGTTCCGCGTTGATCTGCCTCTCCTGCAGACGGCCACCACCGTCTGCCAACCTTGCTCTTAGTGCCCGGGCCACACACCCGGACACCGTCAGTTTACTCCTCCACTACTCCTTCACTCCTTTCACTTGCACTTCCCTAACTGATCTGACCTCCTTTTCCCGCCTCCAGGACTGTGAACTCCTCAGTGGGTGGGGCCAACCGCCTGGCTCCACCCCACCGGGTGTGGAAATCAGCCCCTGGAGGGAGGCAACAAGGATTTTGTGTCTGGCTGATGTGCCTGTCTCGGGGTGGGGGTGTGTGTTGTAGTACCTGTGACGACCTGGCTAGTCCAGGGCGCCACACATACACTCCAGGTTACGTGGAAATCCGTATTTTGTGATCCGGGTGGTATTGGCACATTGTCCTTCACATGTGGTCTTCATGACCCTTAGGCTCGGACAGACCTATATGCTATATATAGTTTGGCTCCCTAATTGTATTATTATATGCTGACACAGCTTCCTAAACCCCCTCAGGCACATGGTTTTCTGGAGAGGGTCCTTAAATCTGTGTTTGCTCACTTCCCAGTGTCTGCAGGATGTTATTGTGAAGGGGCATGACCAAGGAAACTACCAGAGACCTTCTCCGTCCCCTGAAGGGGTCACCTTACAGACCCTCCTTTGATTATGGTTCATTGTGCTGTGACAAGCCACGTGAAGTCCTCCTGATGACCAGATCACACACAGGTTCCCGTAATAACAGATATATCATGAGTTCTGTAGAACTTTCTGCTCCGGTCAATGGAAAGAGCGGCGGGTCACTAAACCGTAAACAGGATTGAATGATCTCATCTCATTGCCACATTTGATGTTCTCCGTACATTTCACAACTCTGTTAACCCTTCTAATCATGTGATTTCAGCTTCTTTCAGTAGCCTAGTACCAGTCCTTAAGTATGCTGCCCGCTCTCCAATTCCTGCCGACCCCCCAAATTCAAGTCAAGTGTTCAAACGTTTTCAGTAGAAAGGGGATGCCTCTGCCAGACAATTATGGCAGCTGCTTTTTCTCCCCTGACAACTGTAGGATCAGGATCTCAAATTCATCATACCTGATCCTATTTATCTGAAACATCATCTGTCCAGGGACACTCGGGAGGCCCCCATATACTTAAGGTGCTTTTTCCTATATGGGCACTTTTACGCTAGTTTTTACTAATTTACAGGGGTTACTCAGCACCTCTCACTTTGCACAGGTAGGTGAAAGCCGCTTTTTAGGCCTAAGACACACGGCATGAAAATCGGTGCGAGTGGAATGCGATAAAATATCGCATTGCACTCGGACCAATATTAGCCTATGTCAGTACACATGAGCGATTATTTTCTCAGCCCTAATTGGATCGAGAAAACAATCGCAGCATGCTGCGACTGTAATGGGTTCCTGGTTTCTCTCACACCCATTCAAGTCTATGGGACGAGAGAAAAATCTCACTGCACTCGCGGTACACCGGTGTACTGCGAGTGCAGGGCGAGAATGGCAATAGCCGGCAACGGAGGAGAGAGGGAGATAAATCCCTCCCTGCCCTCCTCAGCGCTGGCCCACCCCCCCTCAGTGCCAGCCCGCCCCCCACAGCTGAGGTCTGATCACATGATTGGACCTCAGTCGCAGTGACACTCGCATGACACTCGGCTCCTGCTTTGCTGCTAGTGTGAGCTGAGTGTCATGCGAGGATCGCACTAGTTCCCCATGTGGCCCCGGCTTAACAAGACGCCCAGGTATCAGCAGAGATCGCGCACAGTGAATAGTCTACTTAAAGGGAACCAATCACCAGGATTTTCATATATAACCTAGAGCCAGTGCTATACTGGCACTATCAGGCTGAGTGTATACATACCTGTAATGGTCAGCTCAGATGTTTAGGTTTTGAAATCCAAGAAAGTAAAGTTTACAAAAAGTGACAGCAGCTGAGGATCAGATAATATCTGGGGGTTATTCATAGTTATCCCCGCCTCCTGTTAGAATTAGCATAAGGACCTGTGGTGAGGTCATACCCATGTGACCAGAAGGGGCGTGGCCTCAACCAACAAAGCTGATATCAGGAAGCAACATTTTCCTATTGGTTGAGGGCCCTGAGAGTCAGCTTAGGGGCCCCAGTTTCTCGCTATCTCCATAGTCCCTCATGATAGCTGGCGCCACCACAACCATGCCTTATATTTCAGTACTTTCAAAAAAGAGCTATGTGTAATTCCTCATTTCCCCTGCGGGAGCGCTGTGGCGATATTGGACACTTTCTGTCAGATTCACAAACAGATTACAGTTTTTTATAAGGAGGTCCCAGCCATGATAATTTTCAATGGACCTTTCTAAAAAAAAAATGATTGTCCAAAGCCCATCCATAGCAATGAAGTATGAGCTGTATAATAGCGGTATATTACATGTGTTCTGTGGCTGCGGGGAATGACCCCGGATCACTGTAACTTGATTATGAGGTAAGGATATGCGCAGATCTTTTTTCCCTGAATCGGCGGCACTTACCGCATTCCGTGTGTCCATCTGGATGATTGATGATAATCCGTATATTGGTTCAGAGTGGCTGGACTGTGTTCAAACTTGTCATACGAGTAACTCCGAGAAATGCTATGTTTATACAGTGTACAGTTGTTTCTCACCTTCACTTGACTTTAAATCATTGGGCTCTCACATACATTACCGGCACTGCTATACTTATCTTTTCAGGCCATACACGTACAGATGTCTTCTAGTTGAAAGTCAATTTTAAAGGGGAAAAAACTGTCTAAAAGATCCCCTGATCTTGCCCTTTGCCAATGCTCGGATATTTCTTTTACTGGCAGTTTTACACAACTGTTTATACAAGCCGCTATTGATGACCATTTTCCGCTAAGTGAAAATTTTCAAAAAGTTGGACACATTATCATTCTGGCTATCAAGATTCTAGGTTTCAAGCATCTCATCTGCTTACATTTATCCATGAGGTATATAACTTTTTTGTTTACGTGGTATAATTGCCGCTGTTCTCCTAAATCCGGCGTTGTTTTTCTTATTTTCCTGCGCCTCTCCGTTCTTGAGTTATGGCCCTCTCTTCCGTATATGTCACTGTAGTCTTATTTGCCAAGTGGGTGTGGTTATCAACTCTTCTCTTTGGAAGTTTTCTTAAGGATCACGCCCAGTTGGCTAAAAATACACAATTTATATACAGGGAAGAAGGGGCCATATCTCAAGAACGGAGAGGAGCATGAACAAAAGAAAAATAACGCTGGCTTCAGGAGAACAGTGGCATGTACATCAAATAAAAAAAAATCCATGAGGTATATAAATTTTTGTTTAACTGGTGTAATTGCCGCCATTCTCCTGAATCCAGCGTTGTTTTTCTTATTTTCCTGCGCCTCTCCGTTCTTCCTGCGCCTCTCTTCCATATATGGTACTGTAGCCTAATTTGACAAGTGGGCGTGGTCATATACTGTTCTCATTAAAAGTCTTTTTGAGAATCATGCCCAGTTGGCTACACATTTTTTTATTCAGGGAAGAAGGGGCCATATTTCAGGAACGGAGAGGAGCAGGAACAAAAGAAAAACATCGCCGGATTCAGGAGAACAGCGGCAATTACATCAAATTTTTTAAAAAAATCTATGAGGTACATAATTTTTTTTTTACCTGATGTAATTGCCGCTGTTCTCCTGAATACAGAATTGTTTTTCTTTTTTTCCTACTCCTCTCCATTCCTGAGATATGGCCCTCTCTTCCATACATGTCAATGTAGTCTTATTTCTAAGGCTATGTGCCCACGCTGCGGATTTTGCGCGGATTTTGCGCCGATTTTGCCGCGGATTTGCCGCGGATTTCCCGAAAATCTGCAGCAGCAGCACTTCCAAGCCATTTCAATGGCATTTTGGAAATGCTGTGCCCATGCTGCGGATTTTTCCGCTGCGGATTTGCCGCGGATTTTGATCCGGAAAAATCTGCAGCATGTCAATTGTTTGGTGCAGATTTGGTCCGGATTTTTGGTTTTGAATGGGGGAAAAAAAAAAATGAAATCCGCATCAAAATCCGTGGCAAATCCGCGGTAAATCCGCGGCAAATCCGCGGGTGCGGATTTGCCGCGAAAGTCGCGGATTTTCAGGCAAAAAAATCCGCAGGGACATTCTAGCGTGGGCACATAGCCTTAGTGTGCGTGGTCATCTGCACTTCTCTTTGAAAGTCTTCTTGAGGATCACGCCCAGTTGGCTAAAAAGACAATTTATATAGAGGGAAGAAGGGGCCATATCTCAGGAATGGAGAGGAGCAGGAACAAAAGAAAAACAACGCCGGACTCAGGAGAACAGCGGCAATTATATCAGGTGAAAAAAAATAAATAAATATATATAGATATATTTATTGTAAATGATTGGTCTTCTTTAAAGGACCATGAGGAGCGCCTGAGGATAAGAACCCTAGGACAAAATTGAAGCCCTCAGTATTATTTATTATTTAGCACTGTATGGCGGTATTACTTTGGGATTCAGTTGTAATTTTATATAGGAACTATACGACACTGGGGACATTATAGGGAATTGCTAAAATGCTAAAGATCTAAAGCTTCTTGGGGTTGTCAGTCCCATTGTTGATCACTTTGTTTCTGGGATTTTTTCTCCACTCTTTTTTGGGGGGTCCATAATCACCCATAGTAGTGTTCCCAAACTCCAGTGACAATTCCATCTCCTGTGCAAAACTGCGGGAACCCCCGAAAACATGATCTGTTGGTGGCTCTTGGGTTGAGGAACACTGCCCCAAGATATTCTTCAGCTAATATTACCCCTTATCCGATTTTGTAGGGGACTTTGGAACAAAGTTTCCCTTAAGAGAAAAACTCAATCTTCGAGTAATATTAGTGAGTGTGGCGATATTATTTTGAAACTATATGACAGTATTACGGATGCTTTTAAAAGTACATTATTTGGAAATAATATGGCAGTACTATGTGGACTGCATTTGATTGGTTTCAGGGGTGACATACTGGTCAAATTGTCGTGACCCGGATTTTCTATGGGGAGTTTAAGCAAAATTTCCTTTACGAACAATTCAAAAATTCCCAATTCAATATGGCGGTATTAATTTTGTATATGGTTGTATTATGGGTGCTCCAAAGGCCTGTTATTTGGAAACTGCATTTGGGCATTGTATGGCGGCAGTAAGTGGGCTATATATGGCAATACTATCTTTGCACTCTATGAGGTATAAATGTTATTAGATGGCTGAGGTTGGTGGTTATCAAAACATGGACTAACCAGGGTGGGTTTTACCTGTTCCTTCAGATCTGCTGGTCTGTCCATGATGCCCCCGGCAATCTAACCTGTGCCTTGGATTTTGGTCATGCTATCAACCTAATCCATGCGGCCATCATAAGCGCAAAGTGTAGAGTTGTAGACCTTAGGCCTAGAAAATTGATACGGCAGGCCACCAATGGACACCAATATTTTTTACCTCCTTTTCCATCAAAGATCCCCCCCCCCAGATCTCAGCCTCCAGGGATTTAATAAATGACAGATTGTACCAAAACTATAGTAAAACTTGAATTTTGCCCCTTTTCTCGGATAATTTCCTGAAACCCTCGTCTCCCGGAATGTGAAACTCCCGGCGCTCCATGTAATGACTCTCACTGCAGTTACCTATTAACATCCATTAAATCGCTCTCATTTTCTATATATAATTTAGAACAATATATTGGGAGTATTGGGACTTTCATTTCCCAAAATAGTTCCAGGAAAAAACAAGAAATATTCTGGTTTGATTATAGTAAGATAAACTCTTAGTCACTAGACTCCCGGCAGCTGAGACTGGGTTGCTGTTAGGCTCTGTGCACACTTAGATTTTTTAGGAGGGGTTTTTTTAGCAGAAACTCTCCGACTCTCCACTAAAAACTTGTATTTTTGGAGAGTTTCTGTAAAAAAAAATCCTTAAAAAATGCAGTGTGTTAATACCCTTCAGCTAGGTGCAATCTGGGTCTTTTGAGGACTTCAAAAACCTGTTGAACTTGCAGTATTGGGGTTTCTACACACATGGTCTTTTTTCAGGCCGATTGTACCCGGAAGGTGCCTAAAAAAGCCCTATAAAATGAACACAGCAATGTCAAAACGACTGCACACGTTACGTCTTATGTCACTTCGTTTACCTGCTTCAACGTTCGGAAAAGCCACCGGCGAAGCCATCACTGGAAAACAACCTCTAGCAGCTTTTCTGAGGCAGTTTTGCCTAGGAAAACTCGGTGGCGGTGTCTAAATGATGCCTTGTGCATATGTGGCACCCCTGAGTCTTCAGGCGCCCCAATGTACTGCACCTCCATTAGGGTGTAGTACTTATCCTGGGTCCAGGGAAGGTCGGTACCGGCTTCCACTAACACCACATGCAGTAACACTGGGTTGCCCTCCCCAATGGGGACCGGGCCAGGGTCGGATCACAGTAGGGGGCTCACTAGAGCGGTGGGTTTACAAGACGACACCGCACCAGGGGCCCCCCGATCCACTGGAACCAGGACTCAGGGTCAGGGAGAAGCAACCAGCAGGGGGAGTCAGGAGCACACAGTGGGAAGAGCAGGTTGACCTAGTGAGAGTAGTGAACCAGTCGGTGGCAGCAGCTGGGGGCAACAACTCAGAACACACAACACAACTACCACAACAGGAAAGAACAGATTCAGACACAGAGCAGAGCGGACGTGCTGCAAGCGGCTCTGTGGGCCAAGGCGTTCAACACAGTCGCTCGGGAGAAGCAGGCGGCTGCTTCTACAGGACCGGCGCAGTCGGGATACAGAATCCTAGGGAAGGCATACTTCACGTTTTCTACCAACTCTGCAAGGGTCGCGGGGAACGGCTAGAACAGTCACCAGACCTGTCCCACGAGTCTGCAGCAAATAGCATATAGGATCCGGGGTTGAGGACCGGTCCCATAATGGAACCGCGCTATCAGCATACAGGACGGGACACTTTACTGACACCAGGATTCCCAAGTGCTTCACGCCACGGGGGTCCGATACTTTGCGCATCAAAGGAGGAAAGGGCTCACAGGCTGACACACACTGGAATTGATCTTTCACGGATCCGGGATCGACTGGAGCCCATCGTGGCGGAGACCGGTACCCTGGGCAGCGCTTGAAAGGCTTGTGAGTAAAAGACCTGAAACTGCAGCCCCTGTCTCTGCCTCTCCTTTACCGGTGCCTAGCCCTGCGGCGCTAATGGGGACTACCACTACCCCTGCTTTCCTCCCAGGGCCCTTCACCTGCGGGGAGCGATACCATCCTGACTAAACCTGACATCTGCCCCGGTGAGAGACCCTGCAGCGGCGTACCACAGGTGGCCTCACAATCCTTAGTATAAGGCTATGTGCGCACGTTGCGTAAAAACATGCAGTTACGCTGCGCTTTGTAGCGCAGCGTAACTGCATGCGTCCTGCGTCCCCTGCACAATCTATGGAGATTGTGCAGGGGCCGTGCGCACGTGGCGTCTAAGAGCGCAGCGCTTCGGCTACTGCCGAAGCGCTGCGCAAAAAGAAGTGACATGTCACTTCTTTCCTGCGCTTTGCCGGCAGCTCCTGCTCTGTCTATGGCAGGAGCTGCAGGCAGAGCGCATGGAATCGGCGCTCACTACGGACATTTCTGCAGCGATCTAAAGCGCACATGTGCTCTTCAGATCGCTGCAGAAATATCTGCAGGGCTAGTACGCAACGTGCGCACATAGCCTAAGACTTTCCAGGGGTTGTGACTTTCACAAGCTGAATAGGTGAGTGAATTTTCTATTATTTCCACAAACCCCCCACCGAGTAAGACCCTATTGCATTTTTTGCTCCACAGTGTTCCCATTACGATCCTTAAAAAGACTTTCCATCCTCCCTACCACCCTCCAACCCTCCTTCCTGTACGCCTCGGGGCAACGGAACCAGGCCAGGCCACCCCGTGACATTACAAAGGATCTGCACCCCCGGCCTGGCAACGAGTAAGTTAAAACACCTGCCCCGTTGGGCGTTACACATATACCCTTAAAAAGTTTTAGAAGAGTGTTTTTTTACTGAATGTTTTGGGGGTTTTTTTGCAGCTTATTTGATTTCACAGACTTTTATTTGGAGCACATTCCAACAGAATCCATTTCGAAATGACAATTTTTTTTCTTTTTTTTTTCCACCATTTATTTTAGTTTTTGCAGGGAAAAAACCCTCCAAAAACGTCTCACATGAACTGTAAAGTTCCCATGGAGGTGAATGAGATGGGTTTTCCAAGTGTTATTAAAGCAGATCTGCTCCATAGACAAGCTTAAAGGGAACCAAGCAGCAGGATTTTCATATATAAAGTAAAGCCAGTGCTATACTGGGGATAGGATGCTGAATGTAAGTATACGTTTCGTTCTGAGATTGGAGGTTTTATTTAAGAAATATGTGGAAGTAAAGTTCCAGCAATGCACTGATATTTGATTGACAAGTGCAACAGGAAGGGAATATGTGGGTCGGGTATTGCTACCTATCCCCGCCCCTGCCTGGCTTTCCTCCCCATTTCCGTCATAGATGTTAATTCCGGTGCAGACAGACAGACAGGGGCGGGAATAGATAGCAAGACCCGACCCACATATTCCTTTCCTGTTGTGTTGCGGACGGGGTCAGACCCCTGCGAGGGGCTGCTCGGATCCAGGTTCGTTACTGCGGCTCGAGTGGGAGCCGGACGCGGGCTCGTGCAGCCGTCTGTCCTCACAACCGTAGAAAGGGTGTATTTAGAGGGGAAAAGTTTGTCAGTGACGCCACCCGTGGGTTGCGGTGAGAGTTGGTAGCACTGCCGCTGCCTGGATATGGGACGCCCGGGGCTGATGGAGTGGGTGCAGCAGGATGGTATCCCCTCCACGGGTATGGGAGGTGTTGTCCCGGGCCAAGGTGAACAGGAGTAATGTGCTGCGAAGAGTGTCATGCAGGGCTGGAACAGGTGGTATTGGTGTACTCACAATTCCAAGTAAATTCACACAGAGTCCAGTAGTAAACCAAATTGCCAGTGACCGGTAACCTCCGGCGGTTGTATTCGGGTCCCACACCCTGGTACGGCAAACAGGGGTCCCTTCCTCCTGCACTCAGTGTTTGTGTCTTCAACGGGACAACTCCGCTTGAAACGGTAGAAGTCCACTCCCGGTAACTTTGTATGTTGGTAGCTGTGGCCCGCGAAATCTGACCCTTGGGATCTCTGTGGGTTCTGGCGGACACCCTATCCCCCGCGTTGGGCTTCTGTTTCGCTCTCTAGGCTTGCTGGTGGGACAAGACATAGAACCTTGTCCCCGGCTTGCTAATTGACAAGGGGCTTGAAACCTTCCTCGCCCTAGGGTCTAGGCACCCCGACTGTGCACGGCCTCTGGACCGGATTCCCGCTTTCAGCACTGGCGGGCTACAACCCTGCCCCGGTCCATTTAAGGTCTCCCGTGACCGGATCTCCGTTGTCTGTGGTCCTGCTTGCCGTCTGCCACCTAGCCAGGTAGTCCAGGGGCTCCAAACCCTGACTCCACTGTCACTCCACACTCCTCTCACTTCAGCTGTCAGTACTCAACTCCTCTCTGTTCTGTCTTATTCTCTCCTTGTTCCCTCCCAGGACACCTCAGGACCCCTAGGTGGACGCTCCCATCTGCCTGGTCCCGCCTACTGGTGTGTCCCTATTGTCATGGGGGGTGGCTAGGCTTTACTGGCTGGTCTTATGAACCTGGGTGTGGGTTGGTGGTATGCCAAGGAGGATGGAGTCCTGAACCTGGAAGATTTGTGCAGTCTCTGTGACAACCTGGTTTTGCCAGGGCGTCACAGTTGCACCTGTCAATCAAATAGCAGTGCATTGCTGGAACTTTACTTGCACATATTTCTGAAATGAAACATCCAATCTCAGAACAAAAGCTATGCTTACATTCAGCATCCTAGCCCCAGTATAGCACTGGCTTTATTTTATATACGAAAACCTGCTGGTTGGTTCTCTTTAAAAAAATACTTAGTGAGATGAGCCTTTAATGGAAGAGGAAGCAATATGTCTCGGTGATTTCCCTGTAGGCTCCATTTTAATTTTCTATGGACGGGGGCCGCAACTCTACATTGAGAATAGGTTTTGCTTATGTATCAGTGTCAGTGGGGCAGAAGGAGCCCACCAGTAACACTGACTCTGGGGGCCACTGATCAACTATATACAAATGTTACATTCACAAATGCACCTATGCTTCTATCTAATAATATGCTGGATTGTTTGTGTTTGTAATATGAATGATGAGATGGTTCCTTTGTCAGTGAAACAAGTGTATTGTGCCAATTACTCATCAGGGAGGTAAGTGATGTACTTCTGCAAAGGGGCCCCCCGGAGAATTCTCCGGTTCTCCGGTGGGCCAGTACATGTCTGCTTATGGAGACAGATCGCTATGCACCAATTAAATTGGTGGGGAAATCTGACACCAAAAAGCCAATCCTGGTTATCCTATGGTTTTCCTATTGACTCCTTATTCTGAAACAAGCAGTAATAACCTTGGTCCAGCCTTTAAAAATCCGCTCCCGTGCCATAGAAAACTAAAAAATTGCAGCACATATGGCAAGTTGTAACAAAAAAAGTCTACGGCCCTTTGTCATGCGAAAGTAAAGAGCAGCGGTGATGTCACCAATCTCATCACAACCGTGGGTGGCGTCATGGACAATATCCTTAAACCAAACCAACCCCCTTTCACTCACGGGCGAGGAACGCCGCTCGAGTCCCCGGGATCCGGCCCACCGCTCACGCCACCACCGAGCAGCAGCAGCAGCTGGACCCGAGCAGTGGGAGAGCGCAGCGTCCCCTCCTCTGCCCGCGACAATAGCATGCCACCAAAACATCGCCTGCCCCATTGGGGCATTGCCTTACAGCTTCTGAGATGTTGGGTTTCTCCTATATGTATAGTATATAGACTATCTTGTATTTTACGTCTACTTTCCCTTTAATTGTTAAATGCCGCTGCAGGGAAATGGAAAAATCATAACTCAACTTCTCAACTTCTTGTCACTTCTGCCTAACATAAAAAATGGGATTGAGTCCATGTGCGGCGCTGTCTTGGCAGGATGCGCCTCTTGCAGATAAGCAGCTGTTCTGCAGTGAGCTCATGTAGTTGTGCAGTGGTCAGTGACTGGTGGAGAGAATCGGGGACACATCTCCATTGTCTCCTCTCCCAACCCCCCCCACCCAGGCAGAGATATGCTGGCACACGACCGCTCCACAGATTTAGGGATGGGTCCAGGACGTGCGTCATAATATTCTATTTTCCTAGTACGGTGCGTTACCCGTCCCTGCATATCTTGCTTAGGATGAGACACGAGCGTGCTTTATAGATTTTGGAAAGAGTTTCAGATACGGGATGAATATTTACCCTTATTGTTTCATAACATGTTTTCACCAGAATATCAATGGGGTGATCATGAGCTCAGCATGGCCCCTAGATGGGTGGAGAAACGACAAGAGACCCAATATCCTCAAACCGCAGCTCATTCCTTACTGGTTATGTAGCACCCAGGGGGCAGGGGTTGTCAGGCACGGGGGATCTTGTACCTGCGTTACTTGTCACCGGGCCGGTGTGATGATCTGGGATGTCACGGTGGCCTGCCCGGCTTCGTGCCCCGAGGTGTACACCCATATAGAGAGAAGATGATGAGGGTAGTAGTAGGATGAATGTCGTGACGCCACCTGTGGTAGGCGGCCAGGGATTAGCCGCCGCTGCTGTCGCTGTCCTCTGGGGTGAATGGTAGTAGCAGCCAGAGATAGTATCGCTACCCACAGGTGGAGTGGGCCCCGGGGAGGATGATGAAGGGAGTAGTGATGGCGTTTAGTGCCAAGGCACGGGGTAATCAAGAGTCAGAGTCAACTGCTGCGGTTCCAGGTGTCTTTACTCACTTTTTGTGCCACTCGCCCGGATAGTACTGGTCGCCCACTGTGATGGGCCCTGTCCAACCCGAATTCCTTCGGAGGTCAGTCCAGTGTGGTACTTGGTGGATCCCTTCCTCCTAGCACATCATGTGTTGGATCCCCATGGCTTAAAGCTACTTGGGGATCCCAGTCCGTCTTGAATAGTACTCTTGTCCCTATTTGCAGGTACCGCGGCTCCACAATGGGCCTGGTGCTGTCCAAGGCCCCGGATCCTATCTGGCACTGTGCTTTCGGGCTCTTTGTGGCGAGGGAAGCTTGAAACCTTCCTGTCCCGGCAGATTCTGGAAAACCAACTGATCTCCCTAGGGTCCTGCACCCTGAGTGTGGCGCCCGTTGCGAGTGAGCAATGAAGCTCTCCCCTCAGCAACCGCGTGAACTCCTGTGTCCCATCAGAGCATCGGTGAGGCACGTCTGCTCCTTTCGTCTCCTGCCGGAGAACTCTCTCTAACTGTTGTGATAGCTCCCAACTTCCCCTATGTGACTGCTCCTCTCCCGGGTCCCTGTCACTAGTGGGTGGTGCCCCCCATGTTTGATGGCTGCCTTAAGACCCTACCCTAGCCCGGTCCCCACTGGGGAGGGGAACCTGGTTGTGTATTGTTGGTAACGATTAACGACCTCCTCCGAATCCGGGTGCAGTATTGCACCTTAAATGAGGTGCAGTACTCTGTGGTGACTGAAGCCTCAGGGGCACCACAGTTACATGAAGAAGTGCTCAAGTTATCATCAGCATTAGACATCAGCATTGCTATATAATAATGATTCTCGTTGGTTTTCACAGTTCTTGTTCAATAGCGTTATATAGAGTAACATGGTATAAATCTTCAAACAGAACGTATAGGTGGAGAGATGGTATACAGAGATGGGTTACTTCTTTTGGCGATTTGGTTTGCATTTCCACCAATTTTGTCTCCTAATATGTCTCCATAAGGCCAGAAAATAATGGGGAATATTTAGAGACACTTCTGATGTTCTCAGGAGGCCACGTGTCCTCATGGTGCCTGAAGAAGGTCTTCTAACTTGTGGCCATTGACCGGACACTGTGAGGTCCATATCATGATCATAGGATTATTTATGGACAATAAATATATATTGGACAATAACCACGATGTTCCCTATAGTGTTGAGCCCCTAGGTGCCTAGATCTAGAGAACCTTGTGTACTAACGGAACATTCCATGCTGTGTCTTTAGGACTACAACCTCTGGACATTTTCCTATACTCTATGCACTCATCTTTTTTTATTACTTTCAGATCTCTTGTCTTACAAGAAGTTATTCATGTGCCTCCTATGCTGTTTCAGGTGCAGGGACCCAAATTTCCAAACATTTAATGTATGTCTTTCAGCTGGGTTCATTCTGTTGTGCAATACTGCAGTTATTATTGGCCTGATAACTACAACTTTCTTCTGAACTGGACCTAACAAGTTAACCATTCAATGTGTATGTGGGGGGCTTCCAACTTCTCCCCAATGATAGAGTCCTTGGAAATAAGGGTCATTCAACTTGATTTGTAATCCCCAATCCTTTTGTTCTCTAGGAGATTTGACTCCTCCAAAAGGTGTTTGTTATTGGCTAACTTCCTTCTTCCCACTGAGAACACACGCATGCTCTGTAAAGGTGAGCACACATGTGTATGGGAGAATCTGGAGAGGGAGCTGTTGGCCAAATGAGAGTTAATCTAATGTGTTTGGCCTGCCTAAAGATAACTGTTGGCCAGCCTAAAGATAACTGTTGGGCAGCCTAAAGATAACTAATGGCCGGTCTAAAGATAACTGTTGGCCAACCTAAAGATAACTGTTGGCCAACCTAAAGATAACTATTGGCCAACCTAAAGATAACTGTTGGCCAAACTAAAGATAACTGTTGGCCAAACTAAAGATAACTGTTGGCCAACCTAAAGATAACTGTTGGCCAAACTAAAGATAACTGTTGGCCTGCCTAAAGATAACTGTTGGCCAAACTAAAGATAACTGTTGGCCAACCTAAAGATAACTGTTGGCCAACCTAAAGATAACTGTTGGCCAGCCTAAAGATAACTGTTGGCCAGCTTAAGGATAACTGTTGGCCAGCCTAAAGATAACTGTTGGCCAGCTTAAGGATAACTGTTGGCCAGGCTAAAGATAACTGTTGACCAGCTTAAAGATAACTGTTGGCCAACCTAAAGATAACTGTTGGCCAACCTAAAGATAACTGTTGGCCAACCTAAAGATAACTGTTGGCCAGCCTAAAGATAACTGTTGGCCAGCTTAAGGATAACTCTTGGCCAGCCTAAAGATAACTGTTGACCAGTTTAAAGATAACTGTTGGGCAGCCTAAAGATAACTGATGGCCAGTCTAAAGATAAATGTTGGCCAACCTAAAGATAATTGTTGACCAGTTTAAAGATAACTGTTGGGCAGCCTAAAGATAACTGTTGGCCAACCTAAAGATAACTGTTGGCCAACCTAAAGATAACTGTTGGCCAACCTAAAGATAACTGTTGGCCAGCCTAAAGATAACTGTTGGCCAGCTTAAGGATAACTGTTGGCCAGCCTAAAGATAACTAATGGCCAGTCTAAAGATAAATGTTGGCTAACCTAAAGATATCTATTGACAAACCTAAAGATAATTATTGGCCAGCCTAAAGATAACTGATGGCTAACCTAACGATAACTGTTGGCCAACATAAAGATAACTGTTGGCCAACATAAAGATAACTGTTGGCCATATGATGGTTTGATTGTATGATAACCCCATAATCAGGCACGTTCGGTTCAGCTGAGTGTAACTGAGTTATCAATGGGGAGAGCTGAGTAATCACCTGGAAAACAAAAGGATTGATGGGTATTTGGAGTCCAAACGCGATGACATAATTGTCGGGGACAATCAGGAGGCTCCTAAAAATGGTGGGTTAATCTAATGTGTATAGAGGACTTAACGGTTGTAGCAAGGCCTTCTTTCGCCTCGGGGGCAAAGAGTCAGTTCCGTTTCTAATCACCCTTGCCAAGGTGCTGTGGTTTGGTTGTGCCCGATTGGCATCCACCGCATGCAACACCAAGAAGGTCATAGTTATAGAGGTTGTAGATTCTGCATTTACCCTGAAAAATAACCGGGCCCAAAAGCCCCTCGGCATATCAGATGTCATCAGTATTAGTGTGTGAGGGCCCTATTGGAAAGTTTGCACTGGGGCCCGGGCACTTTAACTGTTTACGCCCTAAAGCGCCAATTCCCGGAGCAGAACTTACACCCTTGATAATTACAGCCTCCTACTTCTTCTGTTTCCGGAATGAATTATTCGGAATCTTCTAGGATCCTTCTTGCCAACACATAAGAACATAAATAAGATCTGAACATACTGGAACAGCTGAGCGACCTTCGTCCGGATCTTTCTCGGGAAGTCCCTGGCTTTCACCTTATCGCGGGCGGTTCTTTTCATTTTCAGGAACGGGGAGGAGAATATCAAGTTTCTGTTGTCAAACTTTATCAACTTTCGTCATCCTCTTATCTCATGCCATCCATAAAACAGTCTTGGCAACAAACCGTCTGCAGATTACTTGGAAGAGGACGCATCTTATAAGATATTATTGAGGCCTTCGGGACCCCTGAACCCACGGTCGCGATCACGATCGTTCGGTCCCTATTACTGACAATAAAATACCATAAAGGTGTATGTCCCCTTTAAGGGCTCTTTTGGAGGACACACTGGAGAAAAGGGTCATTGTCCTCTGTCCTGTAATTAAGAGATTTCTCAAGATCAAGACTTCTTGTATTTACCAGATGAAGAAGGTCTAATAACAGCCCGTGTTTCCTCGCGTAGATGATGGCTTCCTGCGCTGCCCCTTGTTTCCCTCCTATAAATAGAGCTACTAATCAAGAATTAAACAAATGCATTAACCCACTGGCCTTTTATTAATGATGTCACTGTCCGTCTCTATGGAGCGCGGCCTAATCCCGGCACAAATACGTCCTGACGGAGACAGCAGTGCTATATATAGTATGATTCCAGGCAATTAACATTGTTTTACCAGGACAGGTAGAACACAGATAGTACTATACTAAGACACAATGCCGGCTCTGCTACATCACGTGCGCGCCAGTCCATATATAGCGCTACTACATTGTATGTACAGAATGTACCCACATCACCGGCTCTGCTACATCACGTGTGCGCCAGTCCATATATAGCACTACTACATTATATGTACAGAATGTACCCACATCACCGTCTCTGCTACATCACGTGTGCCTCAGTACAAATAAAACTCTACTATATTGTATGTACAGAATGTACCCACATCACCGACTCTGCTACATCACGTGTACCCCAGTCCATATACAGCATTACTACATTGTATGTACAGAATGTACCCACATCACCGGCTCTGCTGTATCACGTGTGCCTCAGTACAAATAAAACTCTACTATATTGTATGTACAGAATGTACCCACATCACCGACTCTGCTACATCACGTGCGCGCCAGTACAAATAAAATACTACTATATTGTATGTACAGAATGTACCCACATCACCGGCTCTGCTACATCACGTGTGCCTCAGTACAAATAAAACTCTACTATATTGTATGTACAGAATGTACCCACATCACCGGCTCTGCTACATCACGTGTGCCCCAGTACAAATAAAATACTACTATATTGTATGTACAGAATGTACCCACATCACCGACTCTGCTACATCACGTGTGCCCCAGTACAAATAAAATACTACTATATTGTATGTACAGAATGTACCCACATCACCGACTCTGCTACATCACGTGTGCCCCAGTACAAATAAAATACTACTATATTGTATGTACAGAATGTACCCACATCACCGACTCTGCTACATCACGTGCGCGCCAGTACAAATAAAATACTACTATATTGTATGTACAGAATGTACCCACATCACCGACTCTGCTACATCACGTGTGCCCCAGTATAAATAAAACACTACTATATTGTATGTACAGAATGTACCCACATCACCGACTCTGCTACATCACGTGTGCCCCAGTACAAATAAAACACTACTATATTGTATGTACAGAATGTACCCACATCACCGACTCTGCTACATCACGTGTGCCCCAGTACAAATAAAACACTACTATATTGTATGTACAGAATGTACCCACATCACCGACTCTGCTACATCACGTGCGCGCCAGTACAAATAAAACACTACTATATTATATGTACAGAATGTACCCACATCACCGGCTCTGCTACATCACGTGTGCCTCAGTACAAATAAAACTCTACTATATTGTATGTACAGAATGTACCCACATCACCGACTCTGCTACATCACGTGTGCCCCAGTACAAATAAAATACTACTATATTGTATGTACAGAATGTACCCACATCACCGACTCTGCTACATCACGTGTGCCCCAGTACAAATAAATTACTACTATATTGTATGTACAGAATGTACCCACATCACCGACTCTGCTACATCACGTGTGCCTCAGTACAAATAAAACTCTACTATATTGTATGTACAGAATGTACCCACATCACCGACTCTGCTACATCACGTACGCGCCAGTACAAATAAAATACTACTATATTGTATGTACAGAATGTACCCACATCACCGATTCTGCTACATCACGTGTGCCCCAGTACAAATAAAATACTACTATATTGTATGTACAGAATGTCCCCACATCACCGACTCTGCTACATCACGTGCGCGCCAGTACAAATAAAATACTACTATATTGTATGTACAGAATGTACCCACATCACCGACTCTGCTACATCACGTGTGCCCCAGTACAAATAAAATACTACTATATTGTATGTACAGAATGTACCCACATCACCGACTCTGCTACATCACGTGCGCGCCAGTACAAATAAAATACTACTATATTGTATGTACAGAATGTACCCACATCACCGACTCTGCTACATCACGTGTGCCCCAGTACAAATAAAATACTACTATATTGTATGTACAGAATGTACCCACATCACCGGCTCTGCTACATCACGTGTGCCCCAGTACAAATAAAATACTACTATATTGTATGTACAGAATGTACCCACATCACCGACTCTGCTACATCACGTGTGCCCCAGTACAAATAAAACTCTACTATATTGTATGTACAGAATGTACCCACATCACCGACTCTGCTACATCACGTGTGCCCCAGTACAAATAAAACACTACTATATTGTATGTACAGAATGTACCCACATCACCGACTCTGCTACATCACGTGTGCCCCAGTATAAATAAAATACTACTATATTGTATGTACAGAATGTACCCACATCACCGACTCTGCTATATCACGTGCGCGCCAGTACAAATAAAATACTACTATATTGTATGTACAGAATGTACCCACATCACCGACTCTGCTACATCACGTGTGCCCCAGTACAAATAAAACTCTACTATATTGTATGTACAGAATGTACCCACATCACCAGCTCTGCTACATCACGTGTGCCCCAGTACAAATAAAACTCTACTATATTGTATGTACAGAATGTACCCACATCACCAGCTCTGCTACATCACGTGTGCCCCAGTACAAATAAAACTCTACTATATTGTATGTACAGAATGTACCCACATCACCGACTCTGCTACATCACGTGTGCCCCAGTACAAATAAAATACTACTATATTGTATGTACAGAATGTACCCACATCACCGGCTCTGCTACATCACGTGTGCCTCAGTACAAATAAAACTCTACTATATTGTATGTACAGAATGTACCCACATCACCAGCTCTGCTACATCACGTGTGCCCCAGTACAAATAAAACTCTACTATATTGTATGTACAGAATGTACCCACATCACCGACTCTGCTACATCACGTGTGCCCCAGTACAAATAAAATACTACTATATTGTATGTACAGAATGTACCCACATCACCGGCTCTGCTGCATCACGTGTGCCTCAGTACAAATAAAACTCTACTATATTGTATGTACAGAATGTACCCACATCACCGACTCTACTACATCACGTGTGCCCCAGTACAAATAAAACACTACTATATTGTATGTACAGAATGTACCCACATCACCGGCTCTGCTACATCACGTGTGCCTCAGTACAAATAAAACTCTACTATATTGTATGTACAGAATGTACCCACATCACCAGCTCTGCTACATCACGTGTGCCCCAGTACAAATAAAACTCTACTATATTGTATGTACAGAATGTACCCACATCACCGACTCTGCTACATCACGTGTGCCCCAGTACAAATAAAATACTACTATATTGTATGTACAGAATGTACCCACATCACCGGCTCTGCTGCATCACGTGTGCCTCAGTACAAATAAAACTCTACTATATTGTATGTACAGAATGTACCCACATCACCGGCTCTGCTACATCACGTGTGCCCCAGTACAAATAAAACTCTACTATATTGTATGTACAGAATGTACCCACATCACCGACTCTACTACATCACGTGTGCCCCAGTACAAATAAAACTCTACTATATTGTATGTACAGAATGTACCCACATCACCGGCTCTGCTACATCACGTGTGCCCCAGTACAAATAAAACACTACTATATTGTATGTACAGAATGTACCCACATCACCGACTCTGCTACATCACGTGTGCCTCAGTACATATTGAGCACTATTACATTGTATAGAATGTACCATATACACATTTCCAACTCTGCTACATAATTTGTGATTTGTGCCCTAGTCCGTATAAAGCACTACTACTGGTATATTGTACTTACACATCACCAACTCTTCAACATCACATGTGCTCCAATATATATATTATTTATTATTATAGCGCTATCAATAGCTCCACTACATTGGATGTACACACATTGCCAACTCTGCTACATCATGTGTGCACCAGTACATATATAGTACTACTACATTGTACATACAGGATGTACATTTCGCGGGCGGAGGAGGGGACGCTGCGCTCACACACTGCTCGGGTCCGGCTGCTGCTGCTCGGTGGTGGCTCGAGCGGTGGGCCGGATCCCGGGGACTCGAGCGGCGTTCCTCGCCCGTGAGTGAAAGGGGGGTGTTGTGTGGTTTGGGGATGTTGTCCGTGACGCCACCCACGCTTGTCGTGAGGTTGCGACACCACCGCTGCTCTGGACGGGGATCCCGGGAGCGATGACAGGGAGCAGCTTGGATGTTGGTTCTCCCCTCCGTGGGTAGGGGGTTGGTTGTCCCGGGGCCCCGGTGAGGGGTTTAGGGATGGCAGGCAGGTTACGGGGCCTGGTGAGGTGCAGGGTCGTGGGGGCAGCGCTGTGCCGCACGGCACGGTGGTACTCACTCAGCCAGTAATTTACACGGAGTCTCTGGTCAAACAAACGGCTGGATGGACGGGTCCCACAGACGGCTGCGGTGTTTCTCCTCCTGGCAGGTTGGTGGTGACTGCCTTTCCCTGCACCTGTGTTGTCTTTACGGTTCCAATGGCTTCCCACCGGTAACCCGCTCCCCAGCTTGGATGAAGGCTGAGGGAGCCCCTTTTGCCCGCAGGCTCTGGCCCTGGGAACTGTAGCCTTGGCGGTGACTGTGTTTCCCTTTACGGTGTGAGCGGTTGCCTTCAATCGGGTCTTGGCTGCTGGGAAACCCCGGAGGTTCCCTTCGCTAACGGATTTGACCAGTTTTACGGCGACTCCTAGCCTGGTCGGGGTCCGTAGGCCCTGCCGAATTGTGCTGGCTTCTCTTCACTCCCCGATTCGGTACCGGCGGGCCACCGCCCGTCCCCGTTCCTTACGGTTCACTCCAATCAGCCTCTCCTGCAGACGGTCACCACCGTCTGCCAACCTTGCTGTATGTGCCCGGGCCACGCACCCGGACACGGTCAGTCTCCTCTACTACCACTTCCCTAACTCAACTCCAACTCGAAAACTGATCCCTTTTCCCGCCTCCAGGACTGTGAACTCCTCGGTGGGCGATGCCAACCGCCGGGCCCATTCCCTGGTGTGGACATCAGCCCCTGGAGGAAGGCAACAAGGATTTTTGTTTGACCTAGATGTGCCTAGCCGGGGTGTGGGGTGTGTTGGTATAGTACCTGTGACATCCTGGCTTGTCCAGGGCGCCACATACATACATTGCCAACTCTGCTACATCATGTGTGTCCCAGTACATATATAGCAGTACTGCATCGTACTTAGACAATGCCGACTCTGCTACATCACATGTGCCTTAGTACATGTATAGCACTTCTAAATTGTACTTGAGTGATGTACACACATCTCCGACTCTGCTACATCACGAGTCCCCTAGTATATATATACAGTAATATTGCTCATGGGCGGCATGGTGGCTCAGTGGTTAGCACTACAGCCTTGCTTTGCTGGGATCCTGGGTTCAAATCCCACCAATGATGACATGTGCAAGGAGTTTGTATGTTCTCCGCGTGTTTGCGTGGGGGTTCTCTGGTTTCCTCCCATACTCCAAAGATACAGATAGGGACTCTAGATTGTGAGCCCCAATGGGGACAGTGTTGCTGATGTATGTAAAGCGCTGTGGAATTAATAGCGCTATATAAGTGAATAAATATTATTATACTACAAATCCACTGGAAGTTGATAGCTGATTTAGCTCCGGATTTCACTCAGATTTTACCCTGCTCATTGCAAAGGGTGAAATCTGCCACAAAAATCCCCGGCTGGTCCTCCCCGGTTGTGCGCACACTGCTGATCTGAAGATCTGATTTCTGTGCTGATTTTTTCCAGGAAGATGAGATTTTGCGCAAACCCCATCCCCTGTATTGTGCTGTAAGTTGCTCCACATTAGCAGTGCAAAGTCCACACTACACATCCCCCACGTCAACCTGGCCTAATACATATATACTGCTCCACTGTGATGTGTGTATATATATACACAACTCCCAGAAACACAGGAACGTTCAGCTCAGACCACTGCTCCTGTGTTCTCTGTGGGAGAGTCAAAAGGGATCAGCCGCTTAAAGGGGTATTCCATCTCCAAGATCCTATCCCAATTTGTAGTAGGTGTAATAGTAATAATATTAACAAATACCTCCAATTAGAAATGTAGTATAGCTCTCCTGATATAGCCATGTGTTTAACCTCATGTGCAGGGTATTGCAGCTTAATTATCCCCATGGTTACGTCTTCTCATATAGTGACAGTAAGTTTGTTGCTCCTGGTCGTCACCATGGATACCTAAGCTGCAATGCCCTGCACATGAGGTAAGAGACATAGCTATATCAGGAGAACTATACTACATTTATAATTAGAGGTATTTGCTAATATTATTATTTTTACACCTACTAGATATTGGGATAGGATTTTGGAGATGGGAATAAACCTTTAAAGGGCTATTGCCCTCTTCAAGATCCTACCCCATTATGTAGTAGATGTAATAAAATTAGCAAATATCTGCAATCAGAAATGTAGTATAGTTCCCCTGATATAGCCATGTCTCTTACCTCATGTGCAGGGCAATGCAGCTTAGGCTGGTTTCACACATCCGGCATTTCGCCGCTTTGCCGGATCCAGTACAGTGCAATACAGTACAATGCCATCGCGGCAAGCTTTGGTCACATGCTGTCATGTGACCAGAGCTTGCCGCGATGCCATTGTAGTGTATTGCGCTGTACTGAAGTCTGACGGATCCGGCAAAGCGGCGAAATGCCCGGATGTGTAAAATCGGCCTTAGGTATTCATGGTTATGACCACAAGCAACTAAATAACTCACTATATATGCGTGGTCGTAACCATGAATACCTAAGCTGTAATGCCCTGCACATTAGGTAATATGATTATTATTACACCTACTACATATTGGGATAGGATCTTGGAGATGGGAATAGCCCTTTAAGTGGCTGATCCTTTTTGACTCTCCCATGGAGAACACAGGAGCAATAAAAGGACAACAAAGGTTAAAGGGGTATTCCCATCCCTAATATACTGTTCCAATATGTAGTAGGAGTAATAAAAATATTACCTCATGTGCAGGGCATTGCAGCTTAGGTATCCAAGGTTACATACACTCATATAGTGACAGTAAGTTGGTCGTAACCATAAATACGTAAGCTGCAATGCCCTGCACATGAGGTAAGAGACATGGCTATATCAGGAGAACTACATTTATAATTGGAGGTATTTGCTAATATTATTATTATTATTACACTATACTACTATATATTGGGATATGATCTTGGAGATGGGAATACCCCTTTAAATTCAACAGACCAAATCATTATCTTCCCCGACATCATCTACCAGAAAGCCCCTATACACATTAGATGGTCGGCCAGTATCAACTTGTATCCAATTTGTTTTGGGGGCCTTTACGCCATTGTCAGACCCCTTTAATGGTGGTAAATCACAAAGAAAAAAAGAGGATCAGGTGCTTAAATTCCTCCGCTGGGAGAAAGTCAGCGAAACGAAGCATCTCTTTAGGAAACCTCCTAAATTAATAGGTTTGGCCAACTAATTTGTATGGGGGTCTTTACGCCATTGTCAGACCCCTCTAGTGGTGGCCAATCACTAAGAAGAAAGAGGATCAGGCGCTTAAATCGATCCAATGGGAGAATGTCAGTAAAATTAAACCTCTCTGCAGGAAACCTCCTAAATTAATAGGTTTGGCCAACTAATTTGTATGGGGTCTTTACGCCATTGTCGGTCCTCTCTAGTGGTGCTCAATCACTAAGAAGAAAGAGGATCAGGCGCTTAAATTCATCCAATGGGAGAAAGTTAGCGAAATCGAACCTCCTAAATTAATAGGTTTGGCCAACTAATTTGTATGGGGTCTTTACGCCATTGCCAGATCTCTCTAGTGGTGCTCAATCACTAAGAAGAAAGAGGATCAGGCGCTTAAATTCATCCAATGAGAGAAAGTTAGCGAAATCGAACCTCCTAAATTAATAGGTTTGGCCAACTAATTTGTATGGGGTCTTTACGCCATTGTTGGACCCCTCTAGTGGTGCTCGATCACTAAGAAGAAAGAGGATCAGGCGCTTAAATTCATCCAATGGGAGAAAGTTAGCGAAATCAAACCTCCTAAATTAATAGGTTTAGCCAACTAATTTGTATGGGGGCCTAAAGTCCCTTGTCTCAAGTTCCATGTTGTTGAAGGCAGTTTATTGTTCTTTGTTATCAGCCATTTCAGGAGTGTTGAATGCACTGTACTGTTCCCTTACCCATCCTCCCCCCATTGTAATGAGTAACGAGTATACGTTTGTACATAATAATAAAATTTTATTTGTGAACAGAATTGCATGAAAAAAAAAAAAAAAATGTTGGGTCCCGAATGACGAGTGCTTGTATATCACCGAGGAGAGCTGACATGTCACGGCTCGGAGTGACAGCACAATGGTATTAGTAAAAAATGAGTTTCCTACAGATGGGCCGCAGTAACTGGTGGCACGCAGATGTCCCGGAACTACAACTCTCAGCATGTGGCCGTGTAGTTAGAGAACAGCTGGGCGCCTTGAGTTACGCAAGCCTACGTTTGATGCTAGATGACATATCCCAGAATGGAAATCTGCTGTTTGAAGAAGCTGTCCGGGTCACGGCTCGCTCGCAGACACGGATGTCCATGCTAATACACAGTATTACAACGTCCATATGTTACACGCTTCCTAGAACAGAAGCTATATTCAGGTTTCAGCCACCAGTGCAAGGCAGCAAATCAAAGCAAATCATTATATTAATTCAGTATAGGCACCATCCCGGTCACCAAGTATTCATTCTGACACATTCCAACCTGGAACCTTATCCAGTGTAAACATAGGTGCAAATTGGATGAATCCCTTTAAGAAGGTGTCAGAATGTCGTTATGTAGGTTAAACAGTCGCCAATGTCTCTGGGGGGGAGGTTCCGGCTGATTCAGTCCATACCGTGCCCCCGTAAAAAGTCTAGATGCACCTGGAGTTTGGGCATGGCAGTCCAGGACCATGAACTTTCATAGTCACCTTTCACAGCAAGATGTCAAGCTCTTGCTCCCAGTGCAAGCTCTTCAGATAAGGCACTTGGCTATATTTATTGGTCCCGTGAATCTTACACGCACACATACTTTTTCCACCAAGCTTTAGAAAGAGTCTTCATCTTGCTAGCTGTGGCGGCCATTTTTCTCTCCCTCTGGTTCCTCAGGTCGGAGTATCGGATGCCAGATATTATGGCCGTGTCAAAGACATCTTTTAGGTTCTTCTGAGTAAGAGCCGAACATTCAACGTAGGCGATTGCCCCGATTTTTTCAGCGAGGGTCCTGGCAGAGGAATTAGGCACAGGTTTCTCCCGATACCGTGCCAGCTGGATTAAGACTTTGACATCCTCTCGAAGGTCGCACTGTGTGCCCACCAGGATCAGGGGCACGTTGGGGCAGTGAGTTTGTATCTCTGAGATCCATTTCTCCGATATGTTCTGAAAAGAAGATGGGCTCACGACGCTAAAACACAGGATGACCACGTCGGTTTTGGGGTAGCAGAAGTGACGAAGCTTGTCAAATTCATCCTACAGAGAGAAGGAATATGGGTTTAGGGATGTGTATCAAGAAGAAAAAGACATACAGACTTGATGGGGGGTGGGACTATGGTGGCACAACCAACGTACAATGGACAACCCTAGTATACGTGAAGTCTGCTCCTAGGGTGGCTCATGCCAGGATGGAGGCGTCAAGGGTGTCCGTCCCTCCCACTGCAAACTATGGTGGCACAACCAGCATACAATGGACAACTCTAGTAGACGTGACGTCTGCTCCTAAGGTGGCTCATGCCAGGAATATGAGATTACGGATGTGTATCCAGAAGGACAGGACATACAGACTTGATGGTAGGTGGAACTATGGTGACACCAACATACAATGGACAACCCTAGTAGACGTGAAGTCTGCTCCTAGGGTTCCTCATGCTAGGATGGAGGCGACAAGGGTGTCTGTCCCATTGCAACCTATGGTGGCATGACCAGCATACAATGGACAACCCTAGTAGATGTGAAGTCTGCTCCTAGGGTGGCTCATGCCAGGATGGAGGCAGCAAGGGTGTCCGTCCCTCCCACTGCAAACTATGGTGGCACGAGCAGCATACAATGGACAACCCTAGTAGATGTGAAGTCTGCTTCAAAGGTGGCTCATGCCAGGATGGAGGTGGCAAGAGTGTCAGTCCCTCTCACTGCAAACTATGGTGGCACGACCAGCATACAATGGACAACCCTAGTAGACGTGAAGTCTGTTCCTAAGGTGGCTCATGCCAGGAATATGAGATTACGGATGTGTATCCAGGACAGGACATACAGTCTTGATGATAGGTGGAATTATAGTGGCACCACCAACGTACAATGGACAACCCTAGCAGACGTGAAGTCTACTCCTAGGGTTCCTCATGCCAGGATGGAGGCGGCAAGCGTGTCCGTCCCTCCCATTGCAAGGTGCTATGGACAGACGGTGGGCGAAAGAGGACATGAAATCTGCAAGTTGACACAGATATAAGATTTGGCGTCTCTACCTCCCTACAGGGAGTCACGCAACATGAAGCTTGACATACAATCCAGCCGAGCACTTACCTGCCCTGCGGTGTCACAAAGCTGCAGCTTCACGGGGGTGTTCCCTACTTGCACCAGAGCTGTAAAAAAAAATGATATCATCATTAACCGTTTGCACACAATGCAGATATTGTCACAAAATCCAGTATTCCTACAAGCTATATTGTAATGTGGACAGGAAAAGACGCAGATACTGCAGAACCTCAATAAGCAGCTGTCACCATACAAGAACATAATGTAAAATATCACGTTATTCCGCGGTTAGAGAAGACCCGACCCAAATCACGTATACCCTTAAAACTCGTATGTTCCCAAATCGAAAAAAAAGATGTCCTATAATGTCCTAATATAGGATCCCTTTCACGAATGCCCTGGAAACCCTGTGCAAGCAGCCGTAACTTGACGTGCAAGGAATACAAGCAAATCCGAAGGTGGGGAAACGTAGGAGAAAAAAGACCTTCAAGATTGAGGATAAGAAAAATAGCCAAAAAATGAATTTTAGGTGAAAAATTTAGATAATCCAAATAAAAATTTGTACAATTGATCCTACCTGAGAAGTCGTCAAAGGCGGTGGGAATGTATCGTGTTGGGTAACCATTGGTGGTGTAGCTGACCAGAAGGCTGGTCTTCCCCACTGCCCCGTCTCCTAGTAGGACACATTTTAGGTTCCTTTCTTGACCTCCGGTGGATGGCAGAGGTTTAGGCTTGTGTGGTGGCACAGGCGGTGCAAAGTGTGACGTGTATTCCATGGACATTTCTTGAGGGGGCATTATCTTCTGGTCTTGGAGTGTCCACCTTGCCAGGTTCCTACAGGTATACTGTTTCAGGAAAGGAGAAAATGACTTTTTAAAATCGCTTTCCCCCTCCCTCTTTGTGTAAGACACCCCCTTCACTCTTGGGAACTCTGCAAGCGGAGGGGCAGGGATGGGGAGAGGGAGGAGCTGCAGACAGTCTGGGATAATGTGGAGAGATGGGGAGGACTTGCTGGGATTGATGTGGTGGGGGAGGTGGAAGCTCTGGGAGGAGGGAGAGCCTTCTATAGAGATCTGAGCTTTCACACAAGACTTTTGCATAGAACTGAGAAGAGAAATGCAAGTTCCTGTAGACTCTGCCCTAAGAGATCTTGGAAATGGAGGAGTTAAAGTTTCTCCACCCTGAAGAGTGGAGTTCAGATCCTGTACAATGGACTTTTCTAATAAGTCTTCATTTTAACCCTTGAAGGGCTAGAAAACAAAGGGTGTGGGAAGATCCTGAGCTTTACCCTGTAATATTACCTACCTAATACTATAATCCAGCTTTGCAGGAGCTTACCTTCTTATACCGGGGAGCATTAAGACGTATAATGTCTTCAAAGCGCGCCGGTATCCCGTCGACTCATGGGGCTGCCAACGCATTTCGGATCAGTGTTATTAGGAAAGAGATCAAACCATAAAGTGAATTATGAAAGGTGTTACAGAATACGCAGTACACCCGCAGGGCGGTATAGGGAGAAGCCTACACTTGTCCGGCTGATCTACTTAAGTCACTGCTTGAGAAGAGTAACCCCGGGGCTCGCTCCGCGGATGATGTCATGGCGTGCCCTATGATCACCACTTATATACTAGCCAACATCAGAGACAGAGTGAGCTCTGCTGCAGAAGCTTTACCTAGGCCCAGCAGCTGCCTGGCATTGACCTCACATACCGCAGTCTATGGTGATGTAATGCAATATCGCTTCCGCATAGATCATGATGGTTAATTATTTGTAGGCAGAGGGGCGGCTTAAAGGGGTTGACTCATCCTACTCCTACTGAATGGGTAAAATTGCAAAAAAAAAGCAACTTTGCCATTCTCCTTTTATTTAAAAATATTCTCCGTACTCAAGAAAGAATGGATTTTTAAGACTATAGTTCGCAACTCGTTGTTACAAGTTGTTGGCTATGCCGTTTGGAAATGCTGCTGGGTGTAAGTTGAGTCAACTGTGTCATCATGTCGGGTGTGAGGCCTAGTCTAAGGGGTACTTTGCACACTGCGACATCGCTAGCCGATGCTGGCGATGCCGAGCGCGATAGTACCCGCCCCGTCACACATTCGATATCTTGCGATAGCTGCCGTACTGAACATTATCGCTACGGCAGCTTCACACGCACAAACCTGCCCTGCGACGTCGTTCTGGCCGGCGACCCACCTCCTTCCTAAGGGGGCGGGTCGTGCGGTGTCACAGCGACGTCACACAGCAGGCGGCCAATAGAAGCGGAGGGGCGGAGATGAGCGGGACGTAAACATCCCACCCACCTGCTTCCTTCCGCATAGCCAGTGGAGGCAGGTAAGGAGATGTTCCTCGCTCCTGCAGCTTCATACACAGCGATGTGTGCTGCCGCAGGAACGAGGAACAACATCGTATCTCCTATTGGTGCGACATTATGAAAATGTCCGACGCTACACAGATCACCGATTTACGACGCTTTTGAGATCATTTATCGGCGCATCTAGGCTTTACACGTTGCGGCGTCGTTACCGGCGCCGGATGTCCGTCACTTTCAATTTGACCCCGACGATATCGCAGTTGCGATGTCGCAACATGCAAAGTACCCCTAAGGCTATGTGCACATGGTGCGTTTTTTATGCAGATTTTGATGCCTTTTTTGAGAAATCTGCACCAAAATCTGCATGTCTATCCTGAAGTCTGCAAAGTCTGTGAGATTTCTGAAGTGCTGAGAAAAAGAGAGAATGAGACAGAGAGAGATAAAGAGAGAATGAGAGAGAGGAAGAGTGAGAGAAAGGAGAGAGAAAGAACGAGAGAGAGAGAAATGTAGAAAAAAAATGGAGGAGAGAGTGAGAGGGGGGAGAAAGAGTAGGAAAGGGAGAGAGAGAAAAAGGGAGAAAGAGTAAGAGAGGGAGAGCGTAAGAGAGGGAGAAAGAGAGAGAGAAAGGGAGAAAGAGTAAGAGAGGGAGGGCGTAAGAGAGGGAGAAAGAGAGAGAAAAAGGGAGAAAGAGTAAGAGAGGGAGAGCGTAAGAGAGGGAGAAAGAGAGAGAAAAAGGGAGAAAGAGTAAGAGAGGGAGAGCGTAAGAGAGGGAGAAAGAGGGAGAGAAAGGGAGAAAGAGTAAGAGAGGGAGAGAAAGGGAGAAAGAGTAAGAGAGGGAGAGAAAGGGAGAAAGAGTAAGAGAGGGAGAGAAAGGGAGAAAGAGTAAGAGAGGGAGAGAAAGGGAGAAAGAGTAAGAGAGGGAGAGAGAGTAAGAGGGAGTAAGAGAGGGGGAGAGAGAGTAAGAGGGAGAGAGAGAAAGGGAGAAGTGTAAGAGAGGGAGAGAAAGGGAGAAAGAGTAAGAGAGGGAGAGAAAGGGAGAAAGAGTAAGAGAGGGAGAGAAAGGGAGAAAGAGTAAGAGAGGGAGAGAAAGGGAGAAAGAGTAAAAGAGGGAGAGAAAGGGAGAAAGAGTAAGAGAGGGAGAGAGAGGGAGAAAGAGTAAGAGAGGGAGAGAGAGTAAGAGGGAGTAAGAGAGGGGGAGAGAGAGTAAGAGGGAGAGAGAGAAAGGGAGAAGTGTAAGAGAGGGAGAGTGTAAGAGAGGGAGAAAGAGGGAGAGAAAGGGAGAAAGAGTAAGAAAGGGAGAGAGAGAAAGGGAGAAAGAGTAAGAGAGAAAGGGAGAAAGGGAGAAAGAGTAAGGGGGAGAGGGAGAAAGGGAGAAAGAGTAAGAGAGGGAGGGAGAAAGGGAGAAAGAGTAAGAGAGGGAGGGAGAAAGGGAGAAAGAGTAAGGGGGAGAGGGAGAAAGTAAGAGAGGGAGAAAGTAAGAGAGGGAGTGAGAGGAAGAGGGAGAGAAAGAGAGAGCTAAAGAGAGAGAGAAAGAGAGAGAGATTTAGAAACAAAGAGAGAAAGAGTAAGAAAGAGAGGGAAAAAGAGAAAGTGAGTGAGAGAGAGCGAGAGAGATATTGAGAGAGTGAGGGAGACAGAGAAAGAAAGAGAGAGAGAGAGATTTCTTTCCTGCTCTGGTCTTGTTGATGAATGCAAATCCGATAAAAAAAACAACCAAAATCAGTCACAGTGTGAACACCACACCTGCGGTTTTGAAGTGTTTTTTTTCATATCAACATTGAAGACAATGGGTGAAAAACGCTGCTAAACCTGACCAATAATTCACATGGTGCAGATTTTTTTCTGCATCAAAATCTGCACCAAAACCGCACGGAAAAAACTGCACTGTGTGCACAGCAAATCCAAACCCCATAGACTTTGCTGGTTTCAGAAGACACATGCAGATTTTGATGCAGATTTTAAAAAACTGTGTAAAAAAACAGCAGCGTGTGCATAGGACCAAATCTGCCAGAAGGTGCAGATTTCATGCAGAAAATGTCTGCAGCGTGTGCACATACCCTAGATCTCTTGGACCAGATCCTACTGCTTCACTAACAATGGCTAACATGTGGAACATGTGGAAAAGCCATCAGGCCTCCTCTTATCCCGCAGTGAGAAGGAACACTCTAGGTGTTAATAGCGCCACTTTCTCTCCGGCCTCCTCCCCAGGTCCTGGCATCTGTCCCCACTAACTGCACAGGGCCAGCAGCTGCTTTTCCCAGAGGAGCTGGAGCCCACCCAGCGAGGCCTTCTCCAAACACTCCATTACAGATCAAACATCCCATAAGCAGAGATAGCGGCTCCCTGTTACTGTTTATATGAGGGGATTGTAGGATTATTGCTGTGATAATGTTTTATGGTGTGCTCCATTCTCCTCATGTCTTTTATTTTTCTCTCCTGGATTTACAATAGTCCAGGAATCGTCCTGCATCGATTTACTGAGGGAACAAGAGTCTTCTGCGATGTGGCAGAATAACGATCGGTTCTTCTATAGGGTCCAATGTGATCTTATATCGGAGCCAGACCGTAAAAACAAAAATCACAAAGTTGGGAGGTGCAGTAGTGGGGCGGATATAGTTTTTGGGGTGACAAGGTGGTCTCCACTTTGATTTTTCCTCCTTGTATACTGCCAAAAGCCTTAAAGGGGTTGTCCACTACTTCTACATTGATGGCCTATCCCTAAGAAAGGTCATCAATGGGGTCCGATACCCGGCACCCCCGACGATCAGCTGTTTTCGGTGTCAGTGGCGGGCAAAAATGCTCAGTTCCGGAGCTGCCCGGTCAAGTGCTAGCGGCTGTGGTCAAGTACTGCACATCCAAGTCAATACCTGGGAGCGGCCGCTATTAGTTGATGGGGCAGCTCCCCGGAGCTGAGCATTTCCAACTGCCGGCAGCGGCACCGACAACAGATGATCGGCGGGGGTTGCGGACTGTGGTTGATCAGACATTGATAATCCTAAGGACCGTCCATCAATGTAAAAGTAGTGGACAACCCCTTTAACTTTTTTATTTTCTGGTTGATGGAGGTAATTTTTTATGTAGTACAATCTGTAGTCATCATTTCTAGGTTCGAAATGCGTAGGATATATATATATATATATATATATATATATATATATATATATATATATATATATATATAGGGTGGTCTAAGTGTAGGTGGACAGTATGTGTAATAGGGTTATCAAACATGGTGTAAAGTGAAACTGACTCAGTTGCCCTTAGCAACCAATCAGATTCCACCTTTCATTTTTCATAGAGTCTGTGAAGAATGAAAAGTGGAATCTGATTGGTTGCTAAGGGCAACTGAGTCAGTTTCACTTTACACCATGTTAATAACCCTATTACACATGCTGTACACCTACTTTTGGGCCACCATATATATATATATATATACATATATTATATATATATATATATTTTATTTTTTTATTTTATTTTTATATTTAATTATGGACTTCACAGTGTATTGCAAAATTATTGTAAAATTTGTGCACTTTTGATCCACCAGTGATCAGCATCCAAACTCTTAAGTGCCACAACTACGATTGACAGCTAAGAGGTTAACCCTTTTGTGATCAGAGCCCGCTGTTAGTTTCGGGTTCCGTGTATGGAGCCCTTGCACTGCACACCTGTCATACATTTATGGTGGATGTTTCAGACTGAAACATGAGAAAAGTCCCCCCCCCATTGGTGCTGAGGGTCACCGGAACGTTATGTGGTTGACCAGATGCTGCCAATAGTAACTCATAAAGTCTAAGGCTGTGTGCACACACTGCAGATTTGGTGCAGACATTTTCTAGACCAGATGTGCACGCTGTTTCACAGTTTTGACGCAGTTTTGGTGCGTTTTTTTTGGGCAAAGAAAGTCAATGAATAGAAGTCAATTGGTGAAAAAACGCTGCTAAACTGGAGCACTAATTGACATGCTACAGGTTTTTTTCAGTATTAAAATCTGCACCAGAACCGCACAGAAAAAAAAAAAACGCACTGTGTACACAACAAATCTAAAATCCCATAGGCTTTGCTGGTTTCAGGAGAGGCATGCAGACTTTAATGCAGATTTAAAAAAAACTGCATCAAAAACTGCATCAAAAACCGCAGTGTGTGGACGGGGCCTAATAGTGCCATTTCACGTCACCATACTTTGTGTCTTGTGCATAACTGTTAGTACGGTAATATCTTTCGGCTTCATACATTCTTATCATATCACAAAATTTCACTCCTTATTTGCTGTAGAACTACTATTCCCAGAATGACTTGCTTTAGGAGCAGAAAAAGAACAGGTCACTTGGAGGCCAACATCTGACAGTAAATAAGCTCCGAAATTCGGAAGAAATGTAGCTGCTGCCTCTTTGTGGCCATAGTCATGTATTACATCTCCCTATATTCCTGGTGGGGGGTTTGGGCTCCCTAAGGCTATGTGCAGGCTGATTTTTTTTGAGGGGTTCAAAAACAATGAGATTTTTGAGCAGTTAACGCTCATTTTTTTTTGGAGATTTTTTTCCTTTTGTGACGAGTTTATTTTTTTTCCCCTGAAGTCTTCTTTGCCGCGTTTTGATTGGACAGTGCTTGGTTTGGAGCAGATTCCATCAGAATCTGCATTGAATGAGTGATGTGATTTAGTAATAACAAATGAGGAAATAATAATGGGATTATGGGTGTACTAACTATTGCAGGAACACTATGGAAGAAAACAACAGGATGGAGCATATCAGTCTAATTACACATTGTTCGTCCTCAATTGATATTCATCAGTAGTTATTCTGTTACCAGAGCCTCCATTGTCTTTTTTTTAGGAGTGTTCACTTTGACCAACATGGAAATGGCTTCACCTGTCCCTGTACACACAACAGCACTGTTGCCGCCGTTAACAATAGGACACAATATGGCTTTATTAAACCTCCTGTGATGATATTATAATGAGCTGACACTTAGCACCTTTGTGTCAATGTTCTGCTCATTTCCTTTGCACTGAAGTCCTAGCCCATGGTGATCCCATTTGCAAGGGGTGGGAAAGGGGGCTTTGATCATTCCCATGGTCTGATGACAGAGCATTATTTATACAGGTACAAATGGTTGGATCGTTTGATTCTTTGACTGATCTTGGCTGTTCACAGAAGGTCCATACAGCCTTGTATCCCATATTTGCAGAGCCACCATCGGTCATTCCTCCCTCACCTCCCCAACGAAAGGGCAACCTAGAAACATGGAGGTATGGCTTCAAAAGGCCTAGTGGTCTACAGAGAACCCAGATTCTGCTTCACAGGTTCCTCGAAGGATGTGGCCAGGGACAAGTACGGGGTGGGCGAAGAAGACCTGATCATTACTGGTGATGTCTGGATAAATGAAATGTGCCCATAAGGAAAAAAGGCTACGTTCCCATGTTTGGGGGGGGGATGCCGCAGCGTTACAGCAGCACTTATCGAAGCAGATGTTGTTGTGAGGAAGGAACTAGGGAGCCGCACATGTACCACCCCGCGCTCGGCTGCAGCCGAGCCGCTCGGATCCGGGCTCGTTGGTGGGTGGCTCGAGCGCCTCCGGACCCGGGGTCACTTCACTCTGAAAGGGGGTGCTGGCGCTTTTGGTGGGGGTTAGGTAGGTGCACGGCCGGAGCCGCGCTTGAGTTCGTGGCGCCACCCACAGGATGTGGTGAAGGTGGACACCACCACTGCAGTTACGGGGCACCTGGGGGAGATGTGATGCAGCAATTTGTTAACCCCTCCGTGGGCAGGGATGGTGGCCGCGGGACCCGTTGTGGGTAGCTGGGTGGTGCAGGGCGGTGCGCGGCCGGATGGCTCTGTTGTACTCACTGTTATTGACACACACAAGTCTCTGGTAAACCAAGTTGATGGTGGTCGGTGCCCGCAGCCGGCTGCGTCTGGTCCCCCACCCGGTTCGGTGGTCTTGGCCTTTCTCCTGCACCATGTTGTGTATTTGGGCTGCCTGCGCTTCAGCGACGGGAGTCCGCTTCCCCGACTTTGTGGATGTCGGGAGAGCCCTTTTGCCCGCAGACGCTGGCTCGTGGATCTCTCTGCCTGTGCGGTGGCTTTCTATCCCCCACGGTGGGCTGTTGTCTTCAGTCGGGATGTGGGTGGGAAAGGACCTATAGTCCAGACCGCAATCAGTTAATTAACTCAGTCCAGTGGATTCTGGACCTCGTTTCAGGGTCTGAGTACCCCCCTGTGTGCTCCGGTTTCCGAGTCGGTTCCCCGGGTCGGTACCGGCGGGCCACTACCCTGTTCCAGTCTACCATGGTTCCACCGAGCTCCTGCAGGCTAAGGCCACCGTTTGTCTCCTAGCCAAAGGTGCCCGGGCTCCAGCCCCGGCACATGTCAGACTCCTTCACTCCTGTCAACTCCTCTACTGAACTGCACTTTACAGACTCTGACTGACTATGTTTCCTGCCTCAGGCCCTCTGAACTCCTCGGTGGGCGTGGCCAACCACATGGCTCCGCCCCCTGGTGTGTTCATCAAGCACTGAGGGAGGTGACTAGGTTTTAAATGGTTGGCTGATGACACCTTTTTGGGGGACAGGTGTAGTGCGGGGCGCTAACTGTGACTACCTGGCTAGTCCAGGGCGTCACACACATTTCCCAGTTTCCATTCCAAGGGTTCGATCTCATGTAGCAAAAATGCAGAGGATGGAGCCCACTGAGACTCTTTCGCCCAGGGCCCACAAAAACCTGGAGCTGGCCCTGGCCCATCGCCTTATGATCCTATAATCTGAATGCGCATTAACACTGACTTCATTAACACAAGATCAATGCCACTTGAAAATTGTTTGGGCTCCTAATTAATAATCCTGGTCCCTCCATTTATATGCACATGTGCAGGGACTGCATGGTAATTCTCCTTGTGAATGGCTGGCAGACTCTCAGGTGCTAATTATGGGGGAAACAATGGAACAGGCCCTACAGATTACATGTGGCCAGACCTATGTGTTCCTCCTCATGTTGAGGTTCTATACACAATATATGGCACAACAAAAATACCAGGATGTTTATGTATATGGGCTCCAAACTTTTTACTGTTGAGGAAATGCTGAAAAGGAGTCTTATCTCAGGGAGACCCTACCGAATAGGTACATAACTGTCTTTAAGTTTGTGGCAAGGCCAAGCATCATGCAGAAAAGCGTCAGAATTAGTGATGAGTGAGCACTACCATGCTCGGGTGCTCAGTACTCATAACTAGTGATGAGCGGGCACTACCATGCTCGGGTGCTCAGTACGGGTAACTAGTGATGAGCGGGCACTACCATGCTCGGGTGTTCAGTACTGGTAACTAGTGATGAGCGGGCACTACCATGCTCGGGTGCTCAGTACTGGTAACTAGTGATGAGCGGGCACTACCATGCTCGGGTGCTCAGTACTCGTAACTAGTGATGAGCGGGCACTACCATGCTCGGGTGCTCAGTACTTGTAACTAGTGATGAGCGAGCACTACCATGCTCAGGTGCTCAGTACTGGTAACTAGTGATGAGCGGGCACTACCATGCTCGGGTGCTCAGTACTCGTAACTAGTGATGAGTGGGCACTACCATGCTCGGGTGCTCAGTACTGGTAACTAGTGATGAGCGAGCACTACCATGCTCGGGTGCTCAGTACTCGTAACTAGTGATGAGCGGGCACTACCATGCTCGGGTCCTCAGTACTCGTAACTAGTGATGAGCGGCACTACCATGCTCAGGTGCTCAGTACTCGTAACTAGTGATGAGCGGGCACTACCATGCTCAGGTGATCAGTACTCGTAACTAGTGATGAGCGAGCACTACCATGCTCGGGTGCTCTGTACTCGTAACTAGTGATGAGCGGGCACTACCATGCTCGGGTGCTCAGTACTGGTAACTAGTGATGAGCGGGCACTACCATTCTCGGGTGCTCAGTGCTCATAACTAGTGATGAGCGGGCACTACCATGCTTGGGTGCTCAGTACTCGTAACTAGTGATGAGCGGGCACTACCATGCTCGGGTGCTCAGTACTCGTAACTAGTGATGAGCGGGCACTACCATGCTCGGGTGCTCAGTACTCGTAACTAGTGATGAGCGGGCACTACCATGCTCGGGTGCTCAGTACTGGTAACTAGTGATGAGCGGGCACTGCCATGCTCGGGTGTTCTGTACTCGTAACTAGTCATGAACGGGCACTACCATGCTCGGGTGCTCAGTACTCGTAACTAGTGATGAGCGGGCACTACCATGCTCGGGTGCTCAGTACTCGTAACTAGTGATGAGCGGGCACTACCATGCTCGAGTGCTCAGTACTCATAACTAGTGATGAGTGGGCACTACCATGCTCGGGTGCTGGGTACTCGTAACTAGTGATGAGCGGGCACTACCATGCTCGGGTGCTCAGTACTCGTAACTAGTGATGAGCGGGCACTACCATGCTCGGGTGCTCAGTACTCGTAACTAGTGATGAGCGGGCACTACCATGCTCGGGTGCTCAGTACTCGTAACTAGTCATGAACGGGCACTACCATGCTCGGGTGCTCAGTACTCGTAACTAGTGATGAGCGGGCACTACCATGCTCAGGTGCTCAGTACTCGTAAATAGTGATGAGCGGCACTACCATGCTCGGGTGCTCAGTACTCGTAACTAGTGATGAGTGAGCACTACCATGCTCGGGTGCTCAGTACTGGTAACTAGTGATGAGCGGGCACTACCATGCTCGGGTGCTCAGTACTCGTAACTAGTGATGAGTGAGCACTACCATGCTCGGGTGCTCAGTACTGGTAACTAGTGATGAGCGGGCACTACCATGCTCGGGTGCTCAGTACTCGTAACTAGTGATGAGTGAGCACTACCATGCTCGGGTGCTCAGTACTGGTAACTAGTGATGAGCGGGCACTACCATGCTCGGGTGCTCAGTACTCGTAACTAGTGATGAGTGAGCACTACCATGCTTGGGTGCTCAGCACTGGTAACTAGTGATGAGCGGGCACTGCCATGCTCGGGTGTTCTGTACTCGTAACTAGTCATGAACGGGCACTACCATGCTCGGGTGCTCAGTACTCGTAACTAGTGATGAGCGGGCACTACCATGCTCGGGTGCTCAGTACTCGTAACTAGTGATGAGCGGGCACTACCATGCTCGAGTGCTCAGTACTCATAACTAGTGATGAGTGGGCACTACCATGCTCGGGTGCTGGGTACTCGTAACAAGCAGACTGACACTCTGACGGACTGAACTCAAGTACCGAGTATAATGGAAGTCAATGGGGAACTGAACTCAAGTATTTTTCAGAAAGATCTTCCAAAAGCATGCTCTCGTTCCCCATTGACTTCCATGATGTTTGGTAAACGAGTCAAGCAAATCTAAAGCGTCCGACGGCTTGTTACGAATACCAAGTCCCCGAGCATGGTAGTGGCATCACTAGTCAGAATTATTGAACTTTTATTTCCCCTTCAAGGCCATGAATGGCAATTGGGCAGAAGGATACTAAAGAGGAAATACATGGTAAATGGCAGATTCTAAATGGGGGGGGGGGGATAGTAAATGGCAGTTACTAAAGGAGAAATAAATAGTTAATAGCAGATACTAAAGAGGAAATGAATGGTTAATTGCAGTTACTAAAAGGGAAATAAATGGTTAGTAGCGGTTACTAAAGGGGAAATGAATGGTTAATAGCAGATACTAAAGAGGAAATGAATGGTTAATTGCAGTTACTAAAAGGGAAATAAATGGTTAATAGCAGTTACTAAAGGGGAAATAAATGGTTAATAGCAGATACTAAAGAGGAAATGAATGGTTAATTGCAGTTACTAACAGGGAAATAAATGGTTAATTGCAGTTACTAAAGGGGAAATAAATGGTTAATAGCAGTTACTAAAGGGGAAATAAATGGTTAATTGCAGTTACTAAAGGGGAAATGGTAAATGGCAGTTACTAAAGGGGAAATGAAGGGTTAATAGCAGTTACTAAAGGGGAAATAAATGGTTAATAGCAGATACTAAAGAGGAAATAAATGGTTAATAGCAGTTACTAAAGGGGCAATAAATGGTTAATAGCAGTTACTAAAGGGGCAATAAATGGTTAATGGCAGTTACTAAAGGGGAAATAAATGGTAAATGGCAGTTACTAAAGGGGAAATGAATGGTTAATAGCAGATACTAAAGAGGAAATAAATGGTTAATAGCAGTTACTAAAGGGGCAATAAATGGTTAATAGCAGTTACTAAAGGGGCAATAAATGGTTAATGGCAGTTACTAAAGGGGCAATAAATGGTAAATGGCAGATACTAAAGGGGAAATAAATGGTTAATGGCAGATACTTAAGGGGCAATAAATGGTTAATGGGCCCAGAATTCAGTGTCTCCCTAGTGACTTTTTGTGACTCGTTTAATGCCCTTCCCAGTATAATAAGTGTGTGAGTGCCCAGATACAGATTATGCATTGCACCCCAGGAGCTTCATTCATAATTCTGCTGTCAATCTCAGGTATTTTCAAGAACAATAGTAAACGGAGGAAAGAAGCAAAAATGATTAGTATTACTCCTAAGGGTTCCTAGACATTTTAGAACAAGGCACTTTGATTGTTGGGCATCTCCACTTACCACATTGGATAAAACGTCTTGAAATTAGCCATTTTTCTTTAAGGGAATTTCCAACCATTTGGCCATTCATTAGTATAGGGAAAAATTAAATTTTCGTAAATGACAATTTGCTTCGTACTCCGGTCACCCACAGAGGTCACATCCAACCTGTATTACAGGGAGGGACACTCCCATAAGAGAAAAATGTGTTCAGATATAGGATAGACATTACTTGTACATCTACCATGTGTGCCACAATTAGCTCTTAGAGAACAAAAGGATTGGCAGTCCAAAATCAGTCGTGCCGGATCCTTCTGCCCCCCAACATCATCAGGATTCCCTCAGACATAGACTATTTGCCGGACCTGTCTGTCATGGGTTAACTGTTAGGATTGCAAGGGACAGAAGCTCCTATGCTGTCTGTCACGCTAGGGGTCCCTAGGCTATCCCTAATCTCAGGGTTACTCCTCATGGTGGAGATGCCTGAGTCCCATCCCTGGCTACTCCTGACCATTACTACTCTGATACCCCCTCCCACCAGCGAAGGATGGGGCAGGAGTGTGATGACAAACGGATAAAGGCAGACAAGGGGAAACCAAAACTCTGACACACTGCACACACAGGAATAGACAAGGAGAGACTCAGGAGTAAAGCAAGAGCAGGAAGGTAGCAACAAAAAGGCAACAAAGGTTAACTCCCCAACCACACTCAGCAACAAGTATAACAACCACCAGATAGTCTGTATCACAACAACTCAACAGACCAGCTAAGAGAAACTATAGCTGGCATAGGTGGAAGGATCTAGCCAGCATATATAGGAGGGGAGCAGATGTGATTGGCTTCCCCACATCATGTGATCAAAGGATACTAACATTCAGACTAGCAGAGATTAACTTTTGCTAGCCTGCCTATGAATCATCACTCTGCAGCTCGATCACAGACACCAGACAAGTTATCAGGCTGGGTGTCAGAATCTATAGTCTGAACAGACCCCGATGATGCCATGATAGTCGGCGAAGTTTGTAAAATCTCCATGTGACACCGCCATATTGGCGATTTCGACCAAAGTTAAAGAGGTGTAATTCTAACACTTTAGTGTTTTTAGTCTATAGTTTGGGAACCCAAAAAGTTGCGAAATACACATTAGAAAGTAACTGTGGCCAAAGCAGTAAAGTTTATTTGAGTTTATTATGACATCTGCATACATTGTACATTGCGCTGCTTAAGCCGACAGGAAGCCAGAGGGGTATATCTTGATTTTTTGCTTTATTTTGATATTCATATGGGAAGACACTGATCTGCACAGCCGGAAAGCACCGAGGCCCGGGCGGTCAGTGACACATGAAGTCCCATTGCTAAAATGGAAGAAAAAAAAAAATAGAATGTGATCATTAACAGCTGGGGATATATTATTATTATTATTATTATTTATTATAGCGCCATCAATTCCATGGCGCTTTACAAGTGAAAGGGGTATACATAATAGGGACAAGTACAATATTCCTAAACAATACAAGGCACAGACTGGTACAGGAGGATAGAGGCTCACAGTCTACAAAGGATAGGTGAGGATACAGGAGGATAGAGGATCCTGCCCGCGAGGGATCACAGTCTACAGGGGATGGGTGAGGATACAGGAGGAGAGAGGATCCTGCCCGCGAGGGCTCACCAGTCTACAGGGGATGGGTGGGGATACAGGAGGATAGAGGATCCTGTGCGCGAGGGCTCACAGTCTACAGGAGTAGGGTGAGGGATACAGGAGGAGAGAGGACCCCTGCCCGCGAGGGCTCACAGTCTACAGGGGATGGGTGAGGATACAGAAGGAGAGAGGACCCTGACCCGCGAGGGCTCACAGTCTACAGGGGATGGGTGAGGATACAGAAGGAGAGAGGACCCTGCCCGCGAGGGCTCACAGTCTACAGGGAATGGGTGAGGATACAGAAGGAGAAGAGGTCCCTGCCCGCGAGGGCTCACAGTCTACAGGGAATGGGTGAGGATACAGAAGGAGAGAGGTCCCTGCCCGCGAGGGCTCACAGTCTACAGGGGATGGGTGAGGATACAGAAGGAGAGAGGACCCTGCCCGCAAGGGCTCACAGTCTACAGGGGATGGGTGAGGATACAGAAGGAGAGAGGACCCTGCCCGCGAGGGCTCACAGTCTACAGGGGATGGGTGAGGATACAGAAGGAGAGAGGACCCTGCCCGCGAGGGCTCACAGTCTACAGGGGATAGGTGGGGATACAGGAGGATAGAGGATCCTGTGCGCGAGGGCTCACAGTCTACAGGGGATGGGTGAGGATACAGGAGGAGAGAGGACCCTGCCCGCGAGGGCTCACAGTCTACAGGGGATGGGGGAGGATACAGGAGGAGAGAGGACCCTGCCCACGAGGGCTCACAGTCTACAGGGAATGGGTGAGGATACAGGAGGAGAGAGGACCCTGCCCGCGAGGGCTCACAGTCTACAGGGGATGGGTGGGGATACAGGAGGATAGAGGATCCTGTGCGCGAGGGCTCACAGTCTACAGGGGATGGGTGGGGATACAGGAGGATAGAGGATCCTGTGCACGAGGGTTCACAGTCTACAGGGGATGGGTGAGGATTCATGACCACAGACTATAGGGGGCTTTACACGCTGCGACATCGCTAACGATATATCATCGGGGTCACGGTGTTTGTGACTCACATCCGGCGTCGTTAGCGACATCGCAGCGTGTGACACCAAGGAGCGACAATCAACGATCGCAAAAACGTCAAAAATCGTTGCTCGTTGACACGTCGCTCCTTTTCATAATATCGGTGGTGGTGCATGCCGCTAGTTGTTCGTTGTTCCTGCGGCAGCACACATCACTGTGTGTGACACCGCAGGAACGACGAACATCTCCTTACCTGCGTCCACCGGCAATGAGGAAGAAAGGAGGTGGGCGGGATGTTACGTCCCGCTCATCTCCGCCCCTCCGCTTTATTGGTTGGCCGCTGTGTGATGTCGCTGTGACGCCGAACATCCCTCCCCCTTCAGGAAGAGGATGTTCGCCGCCCACAGCGGGGTCGTTCGGGAGGTAAGTACGTGTGACCGGGATACACGACTTTGTGCGCCACGGGCAACAAATTGCCTGTGACGCACAAACGACGGGAGCGGGTGCGATGGCTCATGCGATCGCACGATAATTCGTCACATGAAACGCCGCCCTTAGTCTCTGCTTGTTAGTCTCCTTGGTCACATGCAATGGGAGAACCAGTCACGTTCAGTCTCCTCCGATATATGTTGGCTGCACTCTTCTTATGGTGCCAGCTATAGCTTGACTATTCTGGCATGGAGAGGTGGATTTTTCCAGGCTCACTGGTGATTGTGATATTATTGTTGTGTGTGGTCGTAGTGTTAACCTATCACTTGGAGTTTTGCACAAAACTCGCTGACTGACATGGCGGCGTCAGGCTCTGTTCATATTACAGAGTCTGACACTCTGTCCGATGGTGTCTCTGCTGTTTCATTCTGATCAACTCAGGCAGACCCGGATGTTGACCTTCTGTCTGCTCATTCATAGACAGGCTTGCAAGAGTTAATCTCTGCTAGCCTCCTTGTTTGGCTTCTTTTACCTCTGCTCTTCTCATTTTTAGGCTGGGGGAATTCTTCTACCTTCGCCATCTATAGTTAATGCTATGTTGGTCTGTGAGTTGTGGTGTTATTGTGGAGCTACCCATCATCTTGTTGTTTCCTTCCTGCTCTTGCTTTCCTCCTAATCGCTTGGTGTCTTATACCTCTGTGTGTGTGTGTGTGTGTACTGTGTGACAGAGTTTTGGTTTCCCCTGTTTGTCTATTTCTGTTGATTTAATACAACTCCTGTCCGAGCCCCCCCTGGGGGATGGGGGTATAAGATCTTGGCTGGTCAGGAGCAGGGCCAGGAAGTAGACTCAGGATATCCCCACCATTAGGGCTATCTCTTAGAATAGGAATAGTTCTGGAATCCCCTATTCTGAGGGTCAGCTTAGGGGCCCTGGTTTCCCGCTATCCCCACAGTCCCTTGTGACATAACCCTTGTAATCCTTTTGTTGCTGCCTTACTGCTCTTGTTTTTCCCTTTAGTTTCTTACTGTTTATACCTCTGAGTTTACAGTGTGACTGAGTTTCTGTTTTCCCTGTCTGTCTCATCTGTGTTTCCATCCCACTCCTGCCCCTTCCTTTTCCGAAGAGGGGGGAATAGATCAGTTTTACTCAAGAGTATTATAGTAATTCACGGGACGCCGGCATCTCTACCATTAGGGGTAATCCGGAGGACAGGGATAGTCTAGAGTCCCCTAGTTTTAGGGACAGTATAGGAGCCCCTGCAGTCACCTCTCCATTCCCTTTGGCTCTTTTTAGAGTTTACCATAAAGGTTTATTATTGGGGCTGCCAATCTGATCTCTGGCCAAAGACAAAAAAAGCACAGCCCATTCTGACCCTGTGCGTACAATAAGTGAAGATTTGGTTCCTGATACTGATGTACTTACGTCTGTTTTTACCTCCACTTTTCCGGGCATTAAATAGTGTTCTTCTTCAACAATGGAACTTGGAAAGTAGCCCAACTTGGCGGTGTACTCCCCGTACTCATCTCCTTGTACCTATGAAGTAACAGAACGCGGCTCATCATTTATTACCCCTAATTACACCGGGATTCATCTCTGCTGATGTACTTACACTTCCGAACCAGAACAGGCGCCCACGCCCCTTTAACTTGGAGAAAATATACAAAGTTTGTCCGCGCCTGATGGGGATGAAGCGGCAATCGGGGGGAGTGTAGTCCGAGAGCGAAACCGCCATCGAGATGGGGTCTGTGCAGGGAGAAAGGCGTCAGTCCAAAATGTGTTCTGGAGCGATCAATATTGGGTCACACTCAGAGGATGTCACCGCAGCCATTGTTCCCTAAAAGGGAATGATGGCAGCATACAGTACTTGTGCCACGCCACCTGTCTCACAACTGGCTCCCACTGCTTACAGTTCTGGGCTATGTTCACACAGTGTGTTTATGGTAAGATCCTGAATCAGCTGTACACCAATTATGTACTCCATATAAAATAATCATTGTGCTGTTCCTCTATTACTCCTCCTGGCAGTTTGAGACTTAATAATAGGTGATTCCCTTTAATGCTATTACTATCTATTGACTATGTTCTGTCTAAAACTTCTAGTACAGATTTCCATCCCTTGACATTATCCTCATCATGCTCCTCTATTACTCCTCCTGGCAATGTGAGACTTAATTGAATAATAGGCAATGCCCTTTAATTTTATTACAGTCTATTGAGCATGATCTGTCCAAAATAAATGAACTGTTCACTTTTATTACAGATTTCCATCCCATCATCATGTTCCTCTATTACTCCGCCTTGCAATTTGAGACTTAATTGAATAATAGGCGATTCCCTTTACTATAATTACTGTCTATTGACCATGACCTGTCCAAAATGAATGAACTGTTCACTTTTACTACAGATTTCCATCCCCTGATATTATCCTCATCATGTTCCTCTATTACTCCTCCTGGCAATTTGAGCCTTAATGGAATAATAGGCCATTTCCCTTTAATGCTATTACTGTCTATTGACCATGATCTGTCCAAAATGAATGAACCGTTCACTTTTAGTACAGATTTCCATCCCCTGATATTATCCTAATCATGTTCCTCTATTACTCGTCCTGGCAATTTGAGACTTAATTGAATTATAGGTGATTCACTTTACTGTTATTACTGTCTATTGAACATGATCTGGCCAAAATGAATGAACCGTTCACTTTTAGTACAGATCATGTTCCTCTATTACTCCTCCTGGCAATTTCAGACTTAATTGAATAATAGGCGATTCCCTTTACTGTCTATTAAACATGATCTTTCCAAAATGAATGAACTGTTCACTTTTAGCACAGATTTCCATCCCCTGATATTATCCTCATCATGTTCCTCTATACTCTTCCTGACAATTTGAGACTTAATTGACTAATAGGCAATTCCCTTTAAAGTTATTACTGTCTATTGAACATGATCTGTCCAAAATAAATGAACTGTTCACTTTTAGTACAGATTTCCATCCCCTGATATTATCCTTATCATGTTCCTCTATTACTCCTCCTGGCAATTTGAGACTTAATTGAATGATAGGTGATTCCCTTTAATGCTATTACTGTCTATTGACCATGATCTGGCCAAAATAAATGAACCATTCACTTTTAGTACAGATCATGTTTCTCTATTACTCCTCCTGGCAATTTGAGACTTAATGGAATAATAGGCGATTCCCTTTAATGATATCACTGTCTATTCACCATGATCTGTCCAAAATGAATGAACTGTTCACTTTTAGTACAGATTTCCACCCCCTGATATTATCCTCATCATGTTCCTCTATTACTCCTCCTGGCAATTTCAGACTTTATTGAATAATAAGCGATTCCCTTTAATGCTATTACTGTCTATTGACCATTTTCTGTCCAAAATGAATGAACTGTTCACTTTTAGTACAGATTTCCACCCCCCTCATATTATCCTCATCATGTTCCTCTATTACTCCTCCTGGCAATTTCAGACTTTATTGAATAATAAGCGATTCCCTTTAATGCTATTACTGTCTATTGACCATGATCTGTCCAAAATGAATGAACTGATCACTTTTAGTACAGATTTCCACCCCCTCATATTATCCTCATCATGTTCCTCTATTACTCCTCCTGGCAATTTCAGACTTAATTGAATAATAAGCGATTCCCTTTAATGCTATCACTGTCTATTGACCATGATCTGTCCAAAATGAATGAACCGTTCACTTTTAGTACAGATTTCCATCCCAATATCATCCTCATCAGTATAGGAGTACTTACGACTACATTCCTCATCAGCACAAAGCTTCCTGTCCGCCAGTTTGGGCATTTTCCGGTCGCCCCCCTACCAGGCCAAGAAAAACGCAGAATAAAATGATCCCCAGCAGTGACCGGTCCATGACTGCGCTGCTGACTCCGGACACTGAAGACCCCGCAGCTCGGCAGCAGGACCGTCAGCCGGAGCTCAGTACCCTGCTTCACGTCACCTCCCACCTCTTTTTTTTCCCATCTCAGCTGCGAACAGTCAGTGAGGGCATTTCCCACCCTAAAATCCTAATTTTCTTTAAAAACAAAAAGTTTTTTAAAGGATCATTCCATGTAAAGTTACACAGTTAAAGGAGATAAATGGGATAGAAAAAAATGTAATTGCCAATGTATGTAAAGTGCTATGGAATTAATAGCGCTATATAAATGAATAAAATTATTATTATTATTATTATTGTCTTATGACTGTTCTCTGGTGCTGATATGAAGTGATCCAGCCACCAGACCCTCACAGATGGGTGCGTTTTAACATCTTATTGTTTCACATCTTATTGGTTCATAATAAAAACTATTATAAAGCTTTAAAAACTTCATCCAAATGTTTCGCTGCTACGTAGCTTCTTCAGGGGAGTTGGATATACTGTAGATGGCTGAAATCCCCAATTCATCCAAATGTTTCGCTATATGTAGCGTCTTCAGGGGAGCTGTACATACTCTAGATGACCCAATTCCCCAACACTTCATCGAAATGTTTCGTGGCTACATCAGGGGAGTTGGACATACTGTAGATGGCCCAATTCTCCAACACTTCATCCAAATGTTTCGCTACTATGTAGCATCTTTAGGGAAGTTGGACATACTGTAAATGGCCCGATTCCCAAACACTTCATCCCAATGTTTTGCTGCTACGTAGCTTATTCAAGGGAGTTGCACATACTGTAGATCGCCCAATTCCCCAACAGTACATCCAAATGTTTTGTGGCTACGTAGCATCTTCAGGGATGTTGGACTTAAAGTAAATGGCCAAATTCCATTAATTGGACATACTAAAGATGGCTCCATTCCCCAACACTTCATCCAAATGTTTTGCTGCTAAGTAGCATCTTCTGGGGAGTTGGACATACTGTGGATGGCCTAATTTCCCAACATTTCATCCAAATGTTTTGCTGCTACGTTGCATCATCAGGGGAGTAGGACATACTGTAGATGGCCCAATTTCCCAACATTTCATCCAAATGTTTCGCTGCTATGTAGCATCATCAGGGGAGTTGGACATACAGTAGATGGCCCAATTCTCCAACACTTCATCCAAATGTTTCGCTGCTATGTAGCATCTTCAGGGAAGTTGGACATACTGTAAATGGCCCGATTCCCAAACACTTCATCCAAATGTTTTGCTGCTACGTAGCTTATTCAAAGGAGTTGCACATACTGTAGATCGCCCAATTCCCCAACAGTACATCCAAATGTTTTGTGGCTACGTAGCATCTTCAGGGAGGTTGGACTTAAGGTAAATGGCCAAATTCCATTAATTGGACATACTAAAGATGGCTCCATTCCCCAACACTTCATCCAAATGTTTTGCTGCTACGTAGCATCTTCTGGGGAGTTGGACATACTGTAGATGGCCTAATTTCCCAACATTTCATCCAAATGTTTCACTGCTACGTTGCATCATCAGGGGAGTAGGACATTCTGTAGATGGCCCAATTCCACAATACTTCATCCAAATGTTTCGCTGCTATGTAGCATCTTTAGGGGAGTTGGACATACTGTAGGTGGATCAATTCCCCTGAAGATGCTGCATAGCAGCGAAACATTGGAAGTATTTGCAGCTTGATATGGTTTGAAAAGGCTGCCATTTGTTGTTATATAGGAAATATTGAGCAGTTGTTCCTGGTCTCTGCTTGCTGATAATAATATAAATACTGTGCCGATAATACCATGACCATAGTCTTGATGGTTTGTGCACAGTAAGGGCTTCTATACATTGATGTCATTCACACTGCACCAGGGTAATTGGGAAGAGCCGTGTAAAGTGCTGTGACTGTTGCATCTAATGGATGCAGCAATTCCGGGGGCTGCAGGCTGATATTTTAAGGCTGTGGGGGGACCCAATAACCATGGGTCTCCCCAGCCTGGAAATACCAGCCCCCAGCTGTCGGGCTTTATCTGTATGGTATTATGCACTATTTGACAATCCCTTTGAATGGGGGGTTATATGTAAAACAAATACATCTAGTGATTAAGGTTGAGCTGCAATACCAGATACAACCTATGCACAAGAGTGGCGCTGTTTTATAACAGTTTATAAAGTTTTCTTCCACACAAACCCTTTATGATACAATTTGTCTTTTTGGCAATGAATATACTGCTTTTCTCAGTCTATTTGCAGCATCGCATTACTTTTCTCTGTCCTTATCTCCTGCTGACATTGCTACATTTTGCTGATTGTGTCCATCACATTACAGGCTTCATGCTGATGCGGCAAATGGTGAAAGAAAGGAAACGATCCCCCAACCCCCCTCCCCCGGTCTATTCAGCTGATGATCCCAAATTGTCACAATGACTCAGCTTCATCCTACACAAGACGCTACTCTGAAGACTGAGGAGGACGACACAGCCACCTAGTGTCCAGAAGGGGAATAACGCATCCCCCCGAACATCAAAAATTCTTCATATATTCTGTTTGGATTGTGAAAAAAGGATCAAAGAAAAATTGGAACTGGTCATCAGAAACCGGCCTGTTATATATATCTGGTTTTCATCTTAAGTGGATCCTCCATTCACAATAGGTGATGTCACAGCTCACCTATTCCCCCTCCTGAACAACGAATGACAGCTACTGATGAGCGGGCACTACCATGCTCGGGAGCTCAGTACTTGTAACTAGTGATGAGCGGGCACTACCATGCTCGGGTGCTCAGTACTCGTAACTAGTGATGAGCGGGCACTACCATGCACAGGTGCTCAGTACTCGTAACTAGTGATGAGCGGGCACTACCATGCTCGGGTGCTCAGTACTCGTAACTAGTGATGAGCGAGCACTACCATGCTCAGGTGCTCAGTACTCGTAACTAGTGATGAGCGGGCACTACCATGCGCAGGTGCTCGGTACTCGTAACTAGTGATGAGCGGGCACTACCATGCTCAGGTGCTCTGTACTCGTAACTAGTGATGAGCGGGCACTACCATGCTCGGGTGCTCAGTACTCGTAACTAGTGATGAGCGGGCACTACCATGCGCAGGTGCTCAGTACTCGTAACTAGTGATGAGCGGGCTCTACCATGCTCGGGTGCTCAGTACTCGTAACTAGTGATGAGCGGGCACTACCATTCTCGGGTGCTCAGTACTCGTAACTAGTGATGAGCGGGCACTACCATGCTCAGGTGCTCAGTACTCGTAACTAGTGATGAGCGGGCACTACCATGCTCAGGTGCTCAGTACTCGTAACTAGTGATGAGCGGGCACTACCATGCTCAGGTGCTTAGTACTCGTAACTAGTGATGAGTGAGCACTACCATGCTCAGGTGCTCAGTACTCGTAACTAGTGATGAGCGGGCACTACCATGCTCAGGTGCTCAGTACTCGTAACTAGTGATGAGCGGGCACTACCATGCTCAGGTGCTCAGTACTCGTAACTAATGATGAGTGAGCACTACCATGCTCAGGTGCTCAGTGCTCGTAACCAGCAGTTCGATGCTTGGATTGGTGCGAGTCAAGTACCCGAGTATGATGGAAGTCATTGGGGGACGCCAGCATTTTTTCAGCAAATTAAAGTGTGATCAGTCATTGTATGGAGGGGGAGGAGGTGAGCTGCGATATCACCTATTGTGAATGGTGGATCCTGTGTTATATATTGTATATAAAGGTGATCAGTCATTGTATAGGAGGAGGAG